>NW_026697840.1:0-103181 GCF_030435755.1 Ochotona princeps | reverse complement strand
TGAAGCCTGATGGTGTGTGAAGTTAGTGAGCCAAATGGAATTGTTCTCCCACAAGAACCACTCGGCTGATCCTTCTTCAATATGCCCTTCACCAACATGCAGTGTTTCCTTGATTGAATTAGCTCTCACACCAATATTTGCATCTAGAGCCTTTGCATTGAGGGCTATCTGAAAACGGCTGTGGCGCTGAAGTTGCCTGTGAATGTGGAGTTGGTGGCATGTGAAACCCGCATGTGGAGCATTCGTTTGTGTGGGATGCTCTACCAGGTTCATTCCAAGATAATGCACTCAAAGGGCACTAAGCATAGAGTGTGAAAACTGAGTTTTCTGGAGAGCTGCTTGGAAGCCTGATGGTGTGTGAAGTTAGTGAGCCAAATGGAGTTGTTCTCCCACAAGAACCACTCGGCTGATCCTTCTTCAATATGCCCTTCACCAACATGCAGTGTTTCCTTGATTGAATTAGCTCTAACATCAATATTTGCGTCTAGAGCCTTTGCATTGAGGGCTATCTGAAAACAGCTGTGGCGCTGAAGTTGCCTGTGAATGTGGAGTTGGTGGCATGTGAAACCCGCATGTGGAGCATTCGTTTGTGAGGGATGCTCTACCAGATTCATTCGTAGATAATGCACTCAAAGGGCACTAGGCATAGAGTGTGAAAACTGAGTTTCCTTGAGAGCTGCTTGGAAGCCTGATGGTGTGTGAAGTTAGTGAGCCAAATGGAATTGTTCTCCCACAAGAACCACTCGGCTGATCCTTCTTCAATATGCCCTTCACCAACATGCAGTGTTTCCTTGATTGAATTAGCTCTCACACCAATATTTGCATCTAGAGCCTTTGCATTGAGGGCTATCTGAAAACGGCTGTGGCGCTGAAGTTGCCTGTGAATGTGGAGTTGGTGGCATGTGAAACCCGCATGTGGAGCATTCGTTTGTGTGGGATGCTCACCAAGCTTCATTTCAGTCGAAGGCTCCCAAAGGGCACTAAGCATAGAGTGTGAAAACTGAGTTTCCTTGAGAGCTGCTTGGAAGCCTGATGGTGTGTGAAGTTAGTGAGCCAAATGGAGTTGTTCTCCCACAAGAACCACTAGGCTGATCCTTCTTCAATATGCCCTTCACCAACATGCAGTGTTTCCTTGATTGAATTAGCTCTCACACCAATATTTGCGTCTAGAGCCTTTGCATTGAGGGCTATCTGAAAACGGCTGTGGCACTGAAGTTGCCTGTGAATGTGGAGTTGGTGGCATGTGAAACCCGCATGTGGAGCATTCGTTTGTGTTTGATGCTCACCAAGTTTCATTTCAGTCCTAGGCACTCAAAGGGCACTAAGCATAGAGTGTGAAAACTGAGTTTCCTTGAGAGCTTCTTGGAAGCCTGATGGTGTGTGAAGTTAGTGAGCCAAATGGAGTTGTTCTCCCACAAGAACCACTCGGATGATCCTTCTTCAATATGCCCTTCACCAACATGCAGTGTTTCCTTGATTGAATTAGCTCTCACACCAATATTTGCGTCTAGAGGCTTTGCATTGAGGGCTCTCTGAAAACGGCTGTGGCGCTGAAGTTGCCTGAGAATGTGGAGTTGGTGGCATGTGAAACCCGCCTGTGGAGCATTCGTTTGTGTTTGATGCTCACCAAGTTTCATTTCAGTCCTAGGTACTCAAAGGGCACTAAGCATAGAATGTGAAAACTGAGTTTCCTTGAGAGCTGCTTGGAAGCCTGATGGTGTGTGAAGTTAGTGAGCCAAATGGAGTTGTTCTCCCACATGAACCACTCGGCTGATCCTTCTTCAATATGCCCTTCACCAACATGCAGTGTTTCCTTGATTGAATTAGCTCTCACACCAATATTTGCATCTAGAGTCTTTGCATTGAAGGCTATCTGAAAACGGCTGTGGCGCTGAAGTTGCCTGTGAATGTGGAGTTGGTGGCATGTGAAACCCGCATGTGGAGCATTCGTTTGTGTGGGATGCTCACCAAGCTTCATTTCAGTCGAAGGCACTCAAAGGGCACTAAGCATAGAGTGTGAAAACTGAGTTTCCTTGAGAGCTGCTTGGAAGCCTGATGGTGTGTGAAGTTAGTGAGCCAAATGGAGTTGTTCTCCCACAAGAACCACTCGGCTGATCCTTCTTCAATATGCCCTTCACCAACATGCAGTGTTTCCTTGATTGAATTAGCTCTCACACCAATATTTGCGTCTAGTGCCTTTGCATTGAGGGCTATCTGAAAACGGCTGTGGCGCTGAATTTGCCTGAGAATGTGGAGTTGGTGGCATGTGAAACCCGCATGTGGAGCATTCGTTTGTGTGGGATGCTCACCAAGTTTCATTTCAGTCTTAGGCACTCAAAGGGCACTAAGCATAGAGTGTGAAAACTGAGTTTCCTTGAGAGCTTCTTGGAAGCCTGATGGTGTGTGAAGTTAGTGAGCCAAATGGAGTTGTTCTCCCACAAGAACCACTCGGCTGATCCTTCTTCAATATGCCCTTCACCAACATGCAGTGTTTCCTTGATTGAATTAGCTCTCACACCAATATTTGCGTCTAGAGCCTTTGCATTGAGGGCTCTCTGAAAACGGCTGTGGCACTGAATTTGCCTGTGAATGTGGAGTTGGTGGCATGTGAAACCCGCATGTGGAGCATTCGTTTGTGTGGGATGCTCTACCAGGTTCATTTCTAGATAATGCACTCAGAGGGCACTAAGCATAGAGTGTGAAAACTGAGTTTCCTTGAGAGCTGCTTGGAAGCCTGATGGTGTGTGAAGTTAGTGAGCCAAATGGAGTTGTTCTCCCACAAGAACCACTCGGCTGATCCTTCTTCAATCTGCCCTTCACCAACATGCAGTGTTTCCTTGATTGAATTAGCTCTCACACCAATATTTGCGTCTAGTGCCTTTGCATTGAGGGCTATCTGAAAACGGCCGCGGCGCTGAATTTGCCTGAGAATGTGGAGTTGGTGGCATGTGAAACCCGCATGTGGAGCATTCGTTTGTGTGGGATGCTCACCAAGCTTCATTTCAGTCCTAGGCACTCAAAGGGCACTAAGCATAGAGTGTGAAAACTGAGTTTCCTTGAGAGCTGCTTGGAAGCCTGATGGTGTGTGAAGTTAGTGAGCCAAATGGAGTTGTTCTCCCACAAGAACCACTCGGCTGATCCTTCTTCAATATGCCCTTCACCAACATGCACTGTTTCCTTGATTGAATTAGCTCTCACACCAATATTTGCGTCTAGAGCCTTTGCATTGAGGGCTATCTGAAAACGGCTGTGGCGCTGAAGTTGCCTGTGAATGTGGAGTTGGTGGCATGTGAAACCCGCATGTGGAGCATTCGTTTGTGTTTGATGCTCACCAAGTTTCATTTCAGTCCTAGGCACTCAAAGGGCACTAAGCATAGAGTGTGAAAACTGAGTTTCCTTGAGAGCTTCTTGGAAGCCTGATGGTGTGTGAAGTTAGTGAGCCAAATGGAGTTGTTCTCCCACAAGAACCACTCGGATGATCCTTCTTCAATATGCCCTTCACCAACATGCAGTGTTTCCTTGATTGAATTAGCTCTCACACCATTATTTGCGTCTAGAGGCTTTGCATTGAGGGCTCTCTGAAAACGGCTGTGGCGCTGAAGTTGCCTGAGAATGTGGAGTTGGTGGCATGTGAAACCCGCATGTGGAGCATTCGTTTGTGTGGGATGCTCACCAAGTTTCATTTCAGTCCTAGGCACTCAAAGGGCACTAAGCATAGAGTGTGAAAACTGAGTTTCCTTGAGAGCTTCTTGGAAGCCTGATGGTGTGTGAAGTTAGTGAGCCAAATGGAGTTGTTCTCCCACAAGAACCACTCGGCTGATCCTTCTTCAATATGCCCTTCACCAACATGCAGTGTTTCCTTGATTGAATTAGCTCTCACACCAATATTTGCGTCTAGAGCCTTTGCATTGAGGGCTCTCTGAAAACGGCTGTGGCACTGAATTTGCCTGTGAATGTGGAGTTGGTGGCATGTGAAACCCGCATGTGGAGCATTCGTTTGTGTGGGATGCTCTACCAGGTTCATTTCTAGATAATGCACACAGAGGGCACTAAGCATAGAGTGTGAAAACTGAGTTTCCTTGAGAGCTGCTTGGAAGCCTGATGGTGTGTGAAGTTAGTGAGCCAAATGGAGTTGTTCTCCCACAAGAACCACTCGGCTGATCCTTCTTCAATATGCCCTTCACCAACATGCAGTGTTTCCTTGATTGAATTAGCTCTCACACCAATATTTGCGTCTAGTGCCTTTGCATTGAGGGCTATCTGAAAACGGCCGCGGCGCTGAATTTGCCTGAGAATGTGGAGTTGGTGGCATGTGAAACCCGCATGTGGAGCATTCGTTTGTGTGGGATGCTCACCAAGCTTCATTTCAGTCCTAGGCACTCAAAGGGCACTAAGCATAGAGTGTGAAAACTGAGTTTCCTTGAGAGCTGCTTGGAAGCCTGATGGTGTGTGAAGTTAGTGAGCCAAATGGAGTTGTTCTCCCACAAACAAGAACCACTCGGCTGATCCTTCTTCAATATGCCCTTCACCAACATGCAGTGTTTCCTTGATTGAATTAGCTCTCACACCAATATTTGCGTCTAGAGCCTTTGCATTGAGGGCTATCTGAAAACGGCTGTGGCGCTGAAGTTGCCTGTGAATGTGGAGTTGGTGGCATGTGAAACCCGCATGTGGAGCATTCGTTTGTGTTTGATGCTCACCAAGTTTCATTTCAGTCCTAGGCACTCAAAGGGCACTAAGCATAGAGTGTGAAAACTGAGTTTCCTTGAGAGCTTCTTGGAAGCCTGATGGTGTGTGAAGTTAGTGAGCCAAATGGAGTTGTTCTCCCACAAGAACCACTCGGCTGATCCTTCTTCAATATGCCCTTCACCAACATGCAGTGTTTCCTTGATTGAATTAGCTCTCACACCAATATTTGCGTCTAGAGCCTTTGCATTGAGGGCTCTCTGAAAACGGCTGTGGCACTGAAGTTGCCTGTTAATGTGGAGTTGGTGGCATGTGAAACCCGCATGTGGAGCATTCGTTTGTGTGGGATGCTCTACCAGATTCATTCCTAGATAATGCACTCAAAGGGCACTAAGCATAGAGTGTGAAAACTGAGTTTCCTTGAGAGCTGCTTGGAAGCCTGATGGTGTGTGAAGTTAGTGAGCCAAATGGAATTGTTCTCCCACAAGAACCACTCGGCTGATCCTTCTTCAATATGCCCTTCACCAACATGCAGTGTTTCCTTGATTGAATTAGCTCTCACACCAATATTTGCGTCTAGAGCCTTTGCATTGAGGGCTATCTGAAAACAGCTGTGGCGCTGAAGTTGCCTGTGAATGTGGAGTTGGTGGCATGTGAAACCCGCATGTGGAGCATTCGTTTGTGAGGGATGCTCTACCAGATTCATTCGTAGATAATGCACTCAAAGGGCACTAGGCATAGAGTGTGAAAACTGAGTTTCCTTGAGAGCTGCTTGGAAGCCTGATGGTGTGTGAAGTTAGTGAGCCAAATGGAATTGTTCTCCCACAAGAACCACTCGGCTGATCCTTCTTCAATATGCCCTTCACCAACATGCAGTGTTTCCTTGATTGAATTAGCTCTCACACCAATATTTGCATCTAGAGTCTTTGCATTGAGGGCTATCTGAAAACGGCTGTGGCGCTGAAGTTGCCTGAGAATGTGGAGTTGGTGGCATGTGAAACCCGCATGTGGAGCATTCGTTTGTGTGGGATGCTCACCAAGCTTCATTTCAGTCGAAGGCACTCAAAGGGCACTAAGCATAGAGTGTGAAAACTGAGTTTCCTTGAGAGCTGCTTGGAAGCCTGATGGTGTGTGAAGTTAGTGAGCCAAATGGAGTTGTTCTCCCACAAGAACCACTCGGCTGATCCTTCTTCAATATGCCCTTCACCAACATGCAGTGTTTCCTTGATTGCATTAGGTCTCACACCAATATTTGCGTCTAGAGCCTTTGCATTGAGGGCTATCTGAAAACGGCTGTGGCGCTGAAGTTGCCTGTGAATGTGGAGTTGGTGGCATGTGAAACCCGCATGTGGAGCATTCGTTTGCGTTTGATGCTCACCAAGTTTCATTTCAGTCCTAGGCACTCAAAGGGCACTAAGCATAGAGTGTGAAAACTGAGTTTCCTTGAGAGCTTCTTGGAAGCCTGATGGTGTGTGAAGTTAGTGAGCCAACTGGAGTTGTTCTCCCACAAGAACCACTCGGCTGATCCTTCTTCAATATGCCCTTCACCAACATGCAGTGTTTCCTTGATTGAATTAGCTCTCACACCAATATTTGCGTCTAGAGCCTTTGCATTGAGGGCTCTCTGAAAACGGCTGTGGCACTGAAGTTGCCTGTGAATGTGGAGTTGGTGGCATGTGAAACCCGCATGTGGAGCATTCGTTTGTGTGGGATGCTCTACCAGGTTCATTTCTAGATAATGCACTCAGAGGGCATAAGCATAGAGTGTGAAAACTGAGTTTCCTTGAGAGCTTCTTGGAAGCCTGATGGTGTGTGAAGTTAGTGAGCCAAATGGAGTTGTTCTCCCACAAGAACCACTCGGCTGATCCTTCTTCAATATGCCCTTCACCAACATGCAGTGTTTCCTTGATTGAATTAGCTCTCACACCAATATTTGCGTCTAGTGCCTTTGCATTGAGGGCTATCTGAAAACGGCCGCGGCGCTGAAGTTGCCTGAGACTGTGGAGTTGGTGGCATGTGAAACCCGCGTGTGGAGCATTCGTTTGTGTGGGATGCTCAGCAAGCTTCATTTCAGTCGAAGGCACTCAAATGGCACTAAGCATAGAGTGTGAAAACTGAGTTTCCTTGAGAGCTGCTTGGAAGCCTGATGGTGTGTGAAGTTAGTGAGCCAAATGGAGTTGTTCTCCACAAGAACCACTCAGCGGATCCTTCTTCAATATGCCCTTCACCAACATGCAGTGTTTCCTTGATTGAATTAGCTCTCACACCAATATTTGCGTCTAGAGCCTTTGCATTGAGGGCTATCTGAAAACGGCTGTGGCGCTGAAGTTGCCTGAGAATGTGGAGTTGGTGGCATGTGAAACCCGCATGTGGAGCATTCGTTTGTGTGGGATGCTCACCAAGCTTCATTTCAGTCCTAGGTACTCAAAGGGCACTAAGCATAGAATGTGAAAACTGAGTTTCCTTGAGAGCTGCTTGGAAGCCTGATGGTGTGTGAAGTTAGTGAGCCAAATGGAGTTGTTCTCCCACATGAACCACTCGGCTGATCCTTCTTCAATATGCCCTTCACCAACATGCAGTGTTTCCTTGATTGAATAAGCTCTCACACCAATATTTGCGTCTAGAGCCTTTGCATTGAGGGCTATCTGAAAACGGCTGTGGCGTTGAAGTTGCCTGTGAATGTGGAGTTGGTGGCATGTGAAACCCGCATGTGGAGCATTCGTTTGTGTGGGATGCTCTACCAGGTTCATTCCTAGATAATGAACTCAAAGGGCACTAAGCATAGAGTGTGAAAACTGAGTTTCCTTGAGAGCTGCTTGGAAGCCTGATGGTGTGTGAAGTTAGTGAGCCAAATGGAGTTGTTCTCCCACAAGAACCACTCGGATGATCCTTCTTCAATATGCCCTTCACCAACATGCAGTGTTTCCTTGATTGAATTAGCTCTCACACCAATATTTGCGTCTAGTGCCTTTGCATTGAGGGCTATCTGAAAACGGCCGCGGCGCTGAAGTTGCCTGAGACTGTGGAGTTGGTGGCATGTGAAACCCGCGTGTGGAGCATTCGTTTGTGTGGGATGCTCAGCAAGCTTCATTTCAGTCGAAGGCACTCAAATGGCACTAAGCATAGAGTGTGAAAACTGAGTTTCCTTGAGAGCTGCTTGGAAGCCTGATGGTGTGTGAAGTTAGTGAGCCAAATGGAGTTGTTCTCCCACAAGAACCACTCAGCGGATACTTCTTCAATATGCCCTTCACCAACATGCAGTGTTTCCTTGATTGCATTAGGTCTCACACCAATATTTGTGTCTAGAGCCTTTCCATTGAGGGCTATCTGAAAACGGCTGTGGCGCTGAAGTTGCCTGAGAATGTGGAGTTGGTGGCATGTGAAACCCGCATGTGGAGCATTCGTTTGTGTTTGATGCTCACCAAGTTTCATTTCAGTCCTAGGCACCCAAAGGGCACTAAGCATAGAGTGTGAAAACTGAGTTTCCTTGAGAGCTGCTTGGAAGCCTGATGGTGTGTGAAGTTAGTGTGCCAAATGGAGTTGTTCTCCCACAAGAACCACTCGGCTGATCCTTCTTCAATATGCCCTTCACCAACATGCAGTGTTTCCTTGATTGAATTAGCTCTAACATCAATATTTGCGTCTAGAGCCTTTGCATTGAGGGCTATCTGAAAACGGCTGTGGCGCTGAAGTTGCCTGTGAATGTGGAGTTGGTGGCATGTGAAACCCGCATGTGGAGCATTCCTTTGTGTGGGATGCTCTACCAGGTTCATTCCTAGATGATGCACTCAAAGGGCACTAAGCATAGAGTGTGAAAACTGAGTTTCCTTGAGAGCTGCTTGGAAGCCTGATGGTGTGTGAAGTTAGTGAGCCAAATGGAGTTGTTCTCCCACAAGAACCACTCGACTGATCCTTCTTCAATATGCCCTTCACCAACATGCAGTGTTTCCTTGATTGAATTAGCTCTCACACCAATATTTGCGTCTAGAGCCTTTGCATTGATGGCTATCTGAAAACGGCTGTGGCGCTGAAGTTGCCTGTGAATGTGGAGTTGGTGACATGTGAAACCCGCATGTGGAGCATTCGTTTGTGAGGGATGCTCTACCAGATTCATTAGTAGATAATGCACTCAAAGGGCACTAAGCATAGAGTGTGAAAACTGAGTTTCCTTGAGAGCTGCTTGGAAGCCTGATGGTGTGTGAAGTTAGTGAGCCAAATGGAATTGTTCTCCCACAAGAACCACTCGGCTGATCCTTCTTCAATATGCCCTTCACCAACATGCAGTGTTTCCTTGATTGAATTAGCTCTCACACCAATATTTGCGTCTAGAGCCTTTGCATTGAGGGCTATCTGAAAACGGCTGTGGCGCTGAAGTTGCCTGAGAATGTGGAGTTGGCGGCATGTGACACCCGCATGTGGAGCAATCGTTTGTGTGGGAAGCTCACAAGTTTCATTTCAATCCTAGGCACTCAAAGGGCACTAAGCATAGAGTGTGAAAACTGAGTTTCCTTGAGAGCTGCATGGAAGCCTGATGGTGTGTGAAGTTAGTGAGCCAAATGGAGTTGTTCTCCCACAAGAACCACTCAGCTGATCCTTCTTCAATATGCCCTTCACCAACATGCAGTGTTTCCTTGATTGAATTAGCTCTCACACCCAATATTTGCGTCTAGAGCCTTTGCATTGAGGGCTATCTGAAAACGGCTGTGGCGCTGAAGTTGCCTGTGAATGTGGAGTTGGTGGCATGTGAAACCCGCATGTGGAGCATTCGTTTGTGTGGGTTGCTCACCAAGCTTCATTTCAGTCCTAGGCACTCAAAGGGCACTAAGCATAGAGTGTGAAAACTGAGTTTTCTGGAGAGCTGCTTGGAAGCCTGATGTTGTGTGAAGTTAGTGAGCCAAATGGAGTTGTTCTCCCACAAGAACCACTCAGCGGATCCTTCTTCAAAATGCCCTTCACCAACATGCAGTGTTTCCTTGATTGAATTAGCTCTCACATCAATATTTGCGTCTAGAGCCTTTGCATTGAGGGCTATCTGAAAACGGCTGTGGCGCTGAAGTTGCCTGTGAATGTGGAGTTGGTGGCATGTGAAACCCGCATGTGGAGCATTCGTTTGTGTGGGATGCTCTACCAGGTTCATTTCTAGATAATGCACTCAGAGGGCATAAGCATAGAGTGTGAAAACTGAGTTTCCTTGAGAGCTTCTTGGAAGCCTGATGGTGTGTGAAGTTAGTGAGCCAAATGGAGTTGTTCTCCCACAAGAACCACTCGGCTGATCCTTCTTCAATATGCCCTTCACCAACATGCAGTGTTTCCTTGATTGAATTAGCTCTCACACCAATATTTGCGTCTAGTGCCTTTGCATTGAGGGCTATCTGAAAACGGCCGCGGCGCTGAAGTTGCCTGAGACTGTGGAGTTGGTGGCATGTGAAACCCGCGTGTGGAGCATTCGTTTGTGTGGGATGCTCAGCAAGCTTCCTTTCAGTCGAAGGCACTCAAATGGCACTAAGCATAGAGTGTGAAAACTGAGTTTCCTTGAGAGCTGCTTGGAAGCCTGATGGTGTGTGAAGTTAGTGAGCCAAATGGAGTTGTTCTCCCACAAGAACCACTCAGCGGATCCTTCTTCAATATGCCCTTCACCAACATGCAGTGTTTCCTTGATTGAATTAGCTCTCACACCAATATTTGCGTCTAGAGCCTTTGCATTGAGGGCTATCTGAAAACGGCTGTGGCGCTGAAGTTGCCTGAGAATGTGGAGTTGGTGGCATGTGAAACCCGCATGTGGAGCATTCGTTTGTGTGGGATGCTCACCAAGCTTCATTTCAGTCCTAGGTACTCAAAGGGCACTAAGCATAGAATGTGAAAACTGAGTTTCCTTTAGAGCTGCTTGGAAGCCTGATGGTGTGTGAAGTTAGTGAGCCAAATGGAGTTGTTCTCCCCACATGAACCACTCGGCTGATCCTTCTTCAATATGCCCTTCACCAACATGCAGTGTTTCCTTGATTGAATAAGCTCTCACACCAATATTTGCGTCTAGAGCCTTTGCATTGAGGGCTATCTGAAAACGGCTGTGGCGTTGAAGTTGCCTGTGAATGTGGAGTTGGTGGCATGTGAAACCCGCATGTGGAGCATTCGTTTGTGTGGGATGCTCTACCAGGTTCATTCATAGATAATGAACTCAAGGGCACTAAGCATAGAGTGTGAAAACTGAGTTTCCTTGAGAGCTGCTTGGAAGCCTGATGGTGTGTGAAGTTAGTGAGCCAAATGGAGTTGTTCTCCCACAAGAACCACTCGGATGATCCTTCTTCAATATGCCCTTCACCAACATGCAGTGTTTCCTTGATTGAATTAGCTCTCACACCAATATTTGCGTCTAGTGCCTTTGCATTGAGGGCTATCTGAAAACGGCCGCGGCGCTGAAGTTGCCTGAGACTGTGGAGTTGGTGGCATGTGAAACCCGCGTGTGGAGCATTCGTTTGTGTGGGATGCTCAGCAAGCTTCATTTCAGTCGAAGGCACTCAAATGGCACTAAGCATAGAGTGTGAAAACTGAGTTTCCTTGAGAGCTGCTTGGAAGCCTGATGGTGTGTGAAGTTAGTGAGCCAAATGGAGTTGTTCTCCCACAAGAACCACTCAGCGGATACTTCTTCAATATGCCCTTCACCAACATGCAGTGTTTCCTTGATTGCATTAGGTCTCACACCAATATTTGTGTCTAGAGCCTTTCCATTGAGGGCTATCTGAAAACGGCTGTGGCGCTGAAGTTGCCTGAGAATGTGGAGTTGGTGGCATGTGAAACCCGCATGTGGAGCATTCCTTTGTATGGGATGCTCTACCAGGTTCATTCCTAGATGATGCACTCAAAGGGCACTAAGCATAGAGTGTGAAAACTGAGTTTCCTTGAGAGCTGCTTGGAAGCCTGATGGTGTGTGAAGTTAGTGAGCCAAATGGAGTTGTTCTCCCACAAGAACCACTCGGCTGATCCTTCTTCAATATGCCCTTCACCAACATGCAGTGTTTCCTTGATTGAATTAGCTCTCACACCAATATTTGCGTCTAGAGCCTTTGCATTGATGGCTATCTGAAAACGGCTGTGGCGCTGAAGTTGCCTGTGAATGTGGAGTTGGTGACATGTGAAACCCGCATGCTGGAGCATTCGTTTGTGAGGGATGCTCTACCAGATTCATTAGTAGATAATGCACTCAAAGGGCACTAAGCATAGAGTGTGAAAACTGAGTTTCCTTGAGAGCTGCTTGAAGCCTGATGGTGTGTGAAGTTAGTGAGCCAAATGGAATTGTTCTCCACAAGAACCACTCGGCTGATCCTTCTTCAATATGCCCTTCACCAACATGCAGTGTTTCCTTGATTGAATTAGCTCTCACACCAATATTTGCGTCTAGAGCCTTTGCATTGAGGGCTATCTGAAAACGGCTGTGGCGCTGAAGTTGCCTGAGAATGTGGAGTTGGCGGCATGTGACACCCGCATGTGGAGCAATCGTTTGTGTGGGAAGCTCACCAAGTTTCATTTCAATCCTAGGCACTCAAAGGGCACTAAGCATAGAGTGTGAAAACTGAGTTTCCTTGAGAGCTGCATGGAAGCCTGATGGTGTGTGAAGTTAGTGAGCCAAATGGAGTTGTTCTCCCACAAGAACCACTCAGCTGATCCTTCTTCAATATGCCCTTCACCAACATGCAGTGTTTCCTTGATTGAATTAGCTCTCACACCAATATTTGCGTCTAGAGCCTTTGCATTGAGGGCTATCTGAAAACGGCTGTGGCGCTGAAGTTGCCTGTGAATGTGGAGTTGGTGGCATGTGAAACCCGCCATGTGGAGCATTCGTTTGTGTGGGTTGCTCACCAAGCTTCATTTCAGTCCTAGGCACTCAAAGGGCACTAAGCATAGAGTGTGAAAACTGAGTTTTCTGGAGAGCTGCTTGGAAGCCTGATGTTGTGTGAAGTTAGTGAGCCAAATGGAGTTGTTCTCCCACAAGAACCACTCCACGGATCCTTCTTCAAAATGCCCTTCACCAACATGCAGTGTTTCCTTGATTGAATTAGCTCTCACATCAATATTTGCGTCTAGAGCCTTTGCATTGAGGGCTATCTGAAAACGGCTGTGGCGCTGAAGTTGCCTGTGAATGTGGAGTTGGTGGCATGTGAAACCCGCATGTGGAGCATTCGTTTGTGTTTGATGCTCACCAAGTTTCATTTCAGTCCTAGGCACTCAAAGGGCACTAAGCATAGAGTGTGAAAACTGAGTTTCCTTGAGAGCTGCTTGGAAGCCTGATGGTGTGTGAAGTTAGTGAGCCAAATGGAGTTGTTCTCCCACAAGAACCACTCGGCTGATCCTTCTTCAATATGCCCTTCACCAACATGCAGTGTTTCCTTGATTGATGTAGATCTCACACCAATACTTGCGTCTAGAGCCTTTACATTGAGGGCTATCTGAAAACGGCTGTGGCGCTGAAGTTGCCTGTGAATGTGGAGTTGGTGGCATGTGAACCCGCATGTGGAGCATTCCTTTGTGTGGGATGCTCTACCATGTTTATTCCTAGATAATGCACTCAAAGGGCACTAAGCATAGAGTGTGAAAACTGAGTTTCCTTGAGAGCTGCTTGGAAGCCTGATGGTGTGTGAAGTTAGTGAGCCAAATGGAGTTGTTCTCCCAGAAGAACCACTCGGCTGATCCTTCTTCAATATGCCCTTCACCAACATGCAGTGTTTCCTTGATTGAATTAGCTCTCACACCAATATTTGCGTCTAGAGCCTTTGCATTGAGGGCTATCTGAAAACGGCAGTGGCGCTGAAGTTGCCTGTGAATGTGGAGTTGGTGGCATGTGAAACCCGCATGTGGAGCATTCGTTTGTGTGGGATGCACTACCAGGTTCATTCCTAGATAATGCACTCAAAGGGCATTAAGCATAGAGTGTGAAAACTGAGTTTCCTTGAGAGCTGCTTGGAAGCCTGATGGTGTGTGAAGTTAGTGAGCCAAATGGAGTTGTTCTCCCACAAGAACCACTTGGCTGATCCTTCTTCAATATGCCCTTCACCAACATGCAGTGTTTCCTTGATTGAATTAGCTCTCACACCAATATTTGCGTCTAGAGCCTTTGCATTGAGGGCTATCTGAAAACGGCTGTGGCGCTGAAGTTGCCTGAGAATGTGGAGTTGGTGGCATGTGAAACCCGCATGTGGAGCATTCGTTTGTGTGGGATGCTCACCAAGTTTCATTTCAGTCCTAGGCACTCAAAGGGCACTAAGCATAGAGTGTGAAAACTGAGTTTCCTTGAGAGCTGCTTGGAAGCCTGATGGTGTGTGAAGTTAGTGAGCCAAATGGAGTTGTTCTCCCACAAGAACCACTCGGCTGATCATTCTTCAATATGTCCTTCACCAACATGCAGTGTTTCCTTGATTGAATTAGCTCTCACACCAATATTTGCATCTAGAGCCTTTGCATTGAGGGCTATCTGAAAACGGCTGTGGAGCTGAAGTTGCCTGAGAATGTGGAGTTGGTGGCATGTGAAACCCCGCATGTGGAGCATTCGTTTGTGTGGGATGCACTACCAGGTTCATTCCTAGATAATGCACTCAAAGGGCATTAAGCATAGAGTGTGAAAACTGAGTTTCCTTGAGAGCTGCTTGGAAGCCTGATGGTGTGTGAAGTTAGTGAGCCAAATGGAGTTGTTCTCCCACAAGAACCACTTGGCTGATCCTTCTTCAGTATGCCCTTCACCAACATGCAGTGTTTCCTTGATTGAATTAGCTCTCACACCAATATTTGCGTCTAGAGCCTTTGCATTGAGGGCTATCTGAAAACGGCTGTGGTGGTGAAGTTGCCTGAGAATGTGGAGTTGGTGGCATGTGAAACCCGCATGTGGAGCATTCGTTTGTGTGGGATGCTCACCAAGCTTCATTTCATCCTAGGCACTCAAAGGGCACTAAGCATAGAGTGTGAAAACTGAGTTTCCTTGAGAGCTGCTTGGAAGCCTGATGGTGTGTGAAGTTAGTGAGCCAAATGGAGTTGTTCTCCCACAAGAACCACTCGGCTGATCCTTCTTCAATATGCCCTTCACCAACATGCAGTGTTTCCTTGATTGAATTAGCTCTCACACCAATATTTGCGTCTAGAGCCTTTGCATTGAGGGCTATCTGAAAATGGCTGTGACGCTGAAGTTGCCTGTGAATGTGGAGTTGGTGGCATGTGAAACCCGCATGTGGAGCATTCGTTTGTGTGGGATGCTCTAACAATTTCATTCCTAGATAATGCACTCAAAGGTCACTAAGCATAGAGTGTGAAAACTGAGTTTCCTTGAGAGCTGCTTCGAAGCCTGATGTTGTGTGAAGTTAGTGAGCCAAATGGAGTTGTTCTCCCACAAGAACCACTCGGCTGATCCTTCTTCAATATGCCCTTCACCAACATGCAGTGTTTCCTTGATTGAATTAGCTCTCACACCAATATTTGCGTCTAGAGCCTTTGCATTGAGGGCTATCTGAAAACGGCTGTGGCGCTGAAGTTGCCTGAGAATGTGGAGTTGGTGGCATGTGAAACCCGCATGTGGAGCATTCGTTTGTGTGGGATGCTCTACCAGGTTCATTCCTAGATAATGCACTCAAAGGGCACTAAGCATAGAGTGTGAAAACTGAGTTTCCTTGAGAGCTGCTTGGAAGCCTGATGGTGTGTGAAGTTAGTGAGCCAAATGGAGTTGTTCTCCACAAGAACCACTCGGCTGATCCTTCTTCAATATGCCCTTCACCAACATGCAGTGTTTCCTTGATTGAATTAGCTCTCACACCAATATTTGCGTCTAGAGCCTTTGCATTGAGGGCTATCTGAAAACGGCTGTGGCGCTGAAGTTGCCTGAGAATGTGGAGTTGGTGGCATGTGAAACCCGCATGTGGAGCATTCGTTTGTGTGGGATGCTCACCAAGCTTCATTTCAGTCCAAGGCACTCAAAGGGCACTAAGCATAGAGTGTGAAAACTGAGTTTCCTTGAGAGCTGCTTGGAAGCCTGATGGTGTGTGAAGTTAGTGAGCCAAATGGAGTTGTTCTCCCACAAGAACCACTCGGCTGATCCTTCTTCAATATGCCCTTCACCAACATGCAGTGTTTCCTTGATTGAATTAGCTCTCACACCAATATTTGCATCTAGAGCCTTTGCATTGAGGGCTATCTGAAAATGGCTGTGGCGCTGAAGTTGCCTGAGAATGTGGAGTTGGCGGCATGTGACACCCGCATGTGGAGCAATCGTTTGTGTGGGATGCTCACCAAGTTTCATTTCAGTCCTAGGCACTCAAAGGGCACTAAGCATAGAGTGTGAAAACTGAGTTTCCTTGAGAGCTGCCTGGAAGCCTGATGGTGTGTGAAGTTAGTGAGCCAAATGGAGTTGTTCTCCCACAAGAACCACTCGGCTGATCCTTCTTCAATATGCCCTTCACCAACATGCAGTGTTTCCTTGATTGAATTAGCTCTCACACCAATATTTAAGTCTAGAGCCTTTACATTGAGGGCTATCTGAAAACGGCTGTGGCGCTGAAGTTGTCTGAGAATGTGGAGTTGGTGGCATGTGAAACCCGCATGTGGAGCATTCGTTTGTGTGGGATGCTCACCAAGCTTCATTTCAGTCCTAGGCACTCAAAGGGCACTAAGCATAGAGTGTGAAAACTGAGTTTTCTGGAGAGCTGCTTGGAAGCCTGATGGTGTGTGAAGTTAGTGAGCCAAATGGAGTTGTTCTCCCACAAGAACCACTCGGCTGATCCTTCTTCAATATGCCCTTCACCAACATGCAGTGTTTCCTTGATTGAATTAGCTCTCACACCAATATTTGCATCTAGATCCTTTGCATTGAGGGCTATCTGAAAACGGCTGTGGCGCTGAAGTTGCCTGAGAATGTGGAGTTGGTGGCATGTGAAACCCGCATGTGGAGCATTCGTTTGTGTGGGATGCTCACCAAGCTTCATTTCAGTCCTAGGCACTCAAAGGGCACTAAGCATAGAGTGTGAAAACTGAGTTTTCTGGAGAGCTGCTTGGAAGCCTGATGGTGTGTGAAGTTAGTGAGCCAAATGGAGTTGTTCTCCCACAAGAACCACTCGGCTGATCCTTCTTCAATATGCCCTTCACCAACATGCAGTGTTTCCTTGATTGAATTAGCTCTCACATCAATATTTTCGTCTAGAGCCTTTGCATTGAGGGCTCTCTGAAAACGGCTGTGGCGCTGAAGTTGCCTGTGAATGTGGAGTTGGTGGCATGTGAAACCCGCATGTGGAGCATTCGTTTGTGTGGGATGCTCTACCAGGTTCATTCCTACATAATGCACTCAAAGGGCACTAAGCATAGAGTGTGAAAACTGAGTTTCCTTGAGAGCTGCTTGGAACCCTGAATGTGTGTGAAGTTAGTGAGCCAAATGGAGTTGTTCTCCCACAAGAACCACTCGGCTGATCCTTCTTCAATATGCCCCTTCACCAACATGCAGTGTTTCCTTGATTGAATTAGCTCTCACACCAATATTTGCATCTAGAGCCTTTGCATTGAGGGCTCTCTGAAAACGGCTGTGGCGCTGAAGTTGCCTGTGAATGTGGAGTTGGTGTCATGTGAAACCCGCCTGTGGAGCATTATTTGTGTGGGATGCTCACCAAGCTTCATTTCAGTCGAAGGCACTCAAAGGGCACTAAGCATAGAATGTGAAAACTGAGTTTCCTGGAGAGCTGCTTGGAAGCCTGATGGTGTGTGAAGTTAGTGAGCCAAATGGAGTTGTTCTCCCACAAGAACCACTCAGCGGATCCTTCTTCAAAATGCCCTTCACCAACATGCAGTGTTTCCTTGATTGAATTAGCTCTCACATCAATATTTGCGTCTAGAGCCTTTGCATTGAGGGCTATCTGAAAACGGCTGTGGCGCTGAAGTTGCCTGAGAATGTGGAGTTGGTGGCATGTGAAACCCGCATGTGGAGCATTCGTTTGTGTGGGATGCTCACCAAGTTTCATTTCAGTCCTAGGCACTCAAAGGGCACTAAGCATAGAGTGTGAAAACTGAGTTTCCTTGAGAGCTGCTTGGAAGCCTGATGGTGTGTGAAGTTAGTGAGCCAAATGGAGTTGTTCTCCACAAGAACCACTCGGCTGATCCTTCTTCAATATGCCCTTCACCAACATGCAGTGTTTCCTTGATTGATGAGAATCTCACACCAATACTTGCGTCTAGAGCCTTTACATTGAGGGCTCTCTGAAAACGGCAGTGGCGCTGAAGTTGCCTGTGAATGTGGAGTTGGTGGCATGTGAAACCCGCATGTGGAGCATTCCTTTGTGTGGGATGCTCTACCAGGTTCATTCCTAGATAATGCACTCAGAGGGCACTAAGGATAGAATGTGAAAACTGAGTTTCCTTGAGAGCTGCTTGGAAGCCTGATGGTGTGTGAAGTTAGTGAGCCAAATGGAGTTGTTCTCCCACAAGAACCACTCGGCTGATCCTTCTTCAATATGCCCTTCACCAACATGCAGTGTTTCCTTGATTGAATTAGCTCTCACACCAATATTTGCGTCCACAGCCTTTGCATTGAGGGCTATCTGAAAACGGCAGTGGCTCTGAAGTTGACTGTGAATGTGGAGTTGGTGGCATGTGAAACCCGCATGTGGAGCATTTGTTTGTGTGGGATGCTCTACCAGGTTCATTCCTAGATAATGCACTCAAAGGGCACTAAGGATAGAGTGTGAAAACTGAGTTTCCTTGACAGCTGCTTGGAAGCCTGATGGTGTGTGAAGTTAGTGAGCCAAATGGAGTTGTTCTCCCACAAGAACCACTCGGCTGATCCTTCTTCAATATGCCCTTCACCAACATGCAGTGTTTCCTTGATGGAATTAGCTCTCACACCAATATTTGCGTCTAGAGCCTTTGCATTGAGGGCTATCTGAAAACGGCTGTGGCGCTGAAGTTGCCTGAGAATGTGGAGTTGGCGGCATGTGACACCCGCATGTGGAGCAATCGTTTGTGTGGGATGCTCACCAAGTTTCATTTCAGTCCTAGGCACTCAAAGG
The DNA here is from genome assembly GCF_030435755.1 of Ochotona princeps. Classification (NCBI taxonomy): domain Eukaryota; kingdom Metazoa; phylum Chordata; class Mammalia; order Lagomorpha; family Ochotonidae; genus Ochotona; species Ochotona princeps. The sequence goes on along the minus strand of NW_026697840.1, from coordinate 84,474 downwards.
GCACTAAGCATAGAGTGTGAAAACTGAGTTTCCTTGAGAGCTGCTTGGAAGCCTGATGGTGTGTGAAGTTAGTGAGCCAAATGGAGTTGTTCTCCCACAAGAACCACTCGGCTGATCCTTCTTCAATATGCCCTTCACCAACATGCAGTGTTTCCTTGATTGAATTAGCTCTCACACCAATATTTGCGTCTAGAGCCTTTACATTGAGGGCTCTCTGAAAATGGCTGTGGCGCTGAAGTTGTCTGACAATGTGGAGTTGGTGGCATGTGAAACCCGAATGTGGAGCATTCGTTTGTGTGGGATGCTCACCAAGCTTCATTTCAGTCCTAGGCACTCAAAGGGCACTAAGCATAGAGTGTGAAAACTTAGTTTTCTGGAGAGCTGCTTGGAAGCCTGATGGTGTGTGAAGTTAGTGAGCCAAATGGAATTGTTCTCCCACAAGAACCACTCGGCTGATCCTTCTTCAATATGCCCTTCACCAACATGCAGTGTTTCCTTGATTGAATTAGCTCTCACACCAATATTTGCATCTAGAGCCTTTGCATTGAGGGCTATCTGAAAACGGCTGTGGCGCTGAAGTTGCCTGTGAATGTGGAGTTGGTGGCATGTGAAACCCGCATGTGGAGCATTCGTTTGTGTGGGATGCTCTACCAGGTTCATTCCTAGATAATGCACTCAAAGGGCACTAAGCATAGAGTGTGAAAACTGAGTTTCCTTGAGAGCTGCTTGGAAGCCTGATGGTGTGTGAAGTTAGTGAGCCAAATGGAGTTGTTCTCCCACAAGAACCACTCGGCTGATCCTTCTTCAATATGCCCTTCACCAACATGCAGTGTTTCCTTGATTGAATTAGCTCTCACACCAATATTTGCATCTAGATCCTTTGCATTGAGGGCTATCTGAAAATGGCTGTGGCGCTGAAGTTGCCTGTGAATGTGGAGTTGGTGGCATGTGAAACCCGTCTGTGGAGCATTCATTTGTGTGGGATGCTCACCAAGCTTCATTTCAGTCGAATGCACTCAAAGGGCACTAAGCATAGAGTGTGAAAACTGAGTTTCCTTGAGAGCTGCTTGGAAGCCTGATGTTGTGTGAAGTTAGTGAGCCAAATGGAGTTGTTCTCCCACAAGAACCACTCAGCGGATCCTTCTTCAATATGCCCTTCACCAACATGCAGTGTTTCCTTGATTGAATTAGCTCTCACAACAATATTTGCGTCTAGAGCCTTTGCATTGAGGGCTATCTGAAAACAGCTGTGGTGCTGAAGTTGACTGAGAATGTGGAGTTGGTGGCATGTGAAACCCGCATGTGGAGCATTCGTTTGTGTTTGATGCTCACCAAGTCTCATTTCAGTCCTAGGCACTCAAAGGGCACTAAGCATAGAGTGTGAAAACTGAGTTTCCTTGAGAGCTGCTTGGAAGCCTGATGGTGTGTGAAGTTAGTGAGCCAAATGGAGTTGTTCTCCCACAAGAACCACTCGGCTGATCCTTCTTCAATATGCCATTCACCAACATGCAGTGTTTCCTTGATTGATGTAGTTCTCACACCAAAACTTGCGTCTAGAGCCTTTACATTGAGGGCTATCTGAAAACGGCTGTGGCGCTGAAGTTGCCTGAGAATGTGGAGTTGGTGGTATGTGAAACCCGCATGTGGAGCATTCGTTTGTGTGGGATGCTCTACCAGGTTCATTTCTAGATAATGCACTGAAGGGCACTAAGCATAGAGTGTGAAAACTGAGTTTCCTTGAGAGCTGCTTGGAAGCCTGATGGTGTGTGAAGTTAGTGAGCCAAATGGAGTTGTTCTCCCACAAGAACCACTCGGCTGATCCTTCTTCAATATGCCCTTCACCAACATGCAGTGTTTTCTTGATTGAATTAGCTCTCACATCAATATTTGCATCTAGAGCCTTTGAATTGAGGGCTATCTGAAAACGGCTGTGGCGCTGAAGTTGCCTGTGAATGTGGAGTTGGTGGCATGTGAAACCCGCATGTGCAGCAATCGTTTGTGTGGGATGCTCTAACAGGTTCATTCCTAGATAATGCACTCAAAGGGCACTAAGGATAGAGTGTGAAAACTGAGTTTCCTTGAGAGCTGCTTGGAAGCCTGATGGTGTGTGATGTTAGTGAGCCAAATGGAGTTGTTCTCCCACAAGAACCACTCGGCTGATCCTTCTTCAATATGCCCTTCACCAACATGCAGTGTTTCCTTGATTGAATTAGCTCTCACACCAATATTTGCGTCTAGAGCCTTTGCATTGAGGGCTATCTGAAAACGGCTGTGGCGCTGAAGTTGCCTGAGAATGTGGAGTTGGTGGCATGTGACACCCGCATGTGGAGCAATCGTTTGTGTGGGATGCTCACCAAGCTTCATTTCAGTCGAAGGCACTCAAAGGGCACTAAGCATAGAGTGTGAAAACTGAGTTTCCTTGAGAGCTGCTTGGAAGCCTGATGGTGTGTGAAGTTAGTGAGCCAAATGGAGTTGTTCTCCCACAGGAACCACTCAGCGGATCCTTCTTCAATATGCCCTTCACCAACATGCAGTGTTTCCTTGATTGAATTAGCTCTCACACCAATATTTGCGTCTAGAGCCTTTGCATTGAGGGCTATCTGAAAACGGCTGTGGTGCTGAAGTTGCCTGAGAATGTGGAATTGGTGGCATGTGAAACCAGCATGTGGAGCATTCGTTTGTGTGGGATGCTCACCAAGTTTCATTTCAGTCCTATTCACTCAAAGGGCACTAAGCATAGAGTGTGAAAACTGAGTTTCCTTGAGAGCTGCTTGGAAGCCTGATGGTGTGTGAAGTTAGTGAGCCAAATGGAGTTGTTCTCCCACAAGAACCACTCGGCTGATCCTTCTTCAATATGCCCTTCACCAACATGCAGTGTTTCCTTGATTGAATTAGCTCTCACACCAATATTTGCGTCTAGAGCCTTTACATTGAGGGCTCTCTGAAAACGGCTGTGGCGCTGAAGTTGTCTGAGAATGTGGAGTTGGTGGCATGTGAAACCCGAATGTGGAGCATTCGTTTGTGTGGGATGCTCACCAAGCTTCATTTCAGTCCTAGGCACTCAAAGGGCACTAAGCATAGAGTGTGAAAACTGAGTTTTCTGGAGAGCTGCTTGGAAGCCTGATGGTGTGTGAAGTTAGTGAGCCAAATGGAATTGTTCTCCCACAAGAACCACTCGGCTGATCCTTCTTCAATATGCCCTTCACCAACATGCATTGTTTCCTTGATTGAATTAGCTCTCACACCAATATTTGCATCTAGAGCCTTTGCATTGAGGGCTATCTGAAAACGGCTGTGGCGCTGAAGTTGCCTGTGAATGTGGAGTTGGTGGCATGTGAAACCCGCATGTGGAGCATTCGTTTGTGTGGGATGCTCTACCAGGTTCATTCCTAGATAATGCACTCAAAGGGCACTAAGCATAGAGTGTGAAAACTGAGTTTCCTTGAGAGCTGCTTGGAAGCCTGATGGTGTGTGAAGTTAGTGAGCCAAATGGAGTTGTTCTCCCACAAGAACCACTCGGCTGATCCTTCTTCAATATGCCCTTCACCAACATGCAGTGTTTCCTTGATTGAATTAGCTCTCACACCAATATTTGCATCTAGATCCTTTGCATTGAGGGCTATCTGAAAACGGCTGTGGCGCTGAAGTTGCCTGTGAATGTGGAGTTGGTGGCATGTGAAACCCGTCTGTGGAGCATTCATTTGTGTGGGATGCTCACCAAGCTTCATTTCAGTCGAATGCACTCAAAGGGCACTAAGCATAGAGTGTGAAAACTGAGTTTCCTGGAGAGCTGCTTGGAAGCCTGATGTTGTGTGAAGTTAGTGAGCCAAATGGAGTTGTTCTCCCACAAGAACCACTCAGCGGATCCTTCTTCAATATGCCCTTCACCAACATGCAGTGTTTCCTTGATTGAATTAGCTCTCACACCAATATTTGCGTCTAGAGCCTTTGCATTGAGGGCTATCTGAAAACGGCTGTGGTGCTGAAGTTGACAGAATGTGGAGTTGGTGGCATGTGAAACCCGCATGTGGAGCATTTGTGTTTGATGCTCACCAAGTTTCATTTCAGTCCTAGGCACTCAAAGGGCGCTAAGCATAGAGTGTGAAAACTGAGTTTCCTTGAGAGCTGCTTGGAAGCCTGATGGTGTGTGAAGTTAGTGAGCCAAATGGAGTTGTTCTCCCACAAGAACCACTCGGCTGATCCTTCTTCAATATGCCCTTCACCAACATGCAGTGTTTCCTTGATTGATGTAGATCTCACACCAAAACTTGCGTCTAGAGCCTTTACATTGAGGGCTATCTGAAAACGGCTGTGGCGCTGAAGTTGCCTGAGAATGTGGAGTTGGTGGTATGTGAAACCCGCATGTGGAGCATTCGTTTGTGTGGGATGCTCTACCAGGTTCATTTCTAGATAATGCACTGAAGGGCACTAAGCATAGAGTGTGAAAACTGAGTTTCCTTGAGAGCTGCTTGGAAGCCTGATGGTGTGTGAAGTTAGTGAGCCAAATGGAGTTGTTCTCCCACAAGAACCACTCGGCTGATCCTTCTTCAATATGCCCTTCACCAACATGCAGTGTTTTCTTGATTGAATTAGCTCTCACATCAATATTTGCATCTAGAGCCTTTGAATTGAGGGCTATCTGAAAACGGCTGTGGCGCTGAAGTTGCCTGTGAATGTGGAGTTGGTGGCATGTGAAACCCGCATGTGCAGCAATCGTTTGTGTGGGATGCTCTAACAGGTTCATTCCTAGATAATGCACTCAAAGGGCACTAAGCATAGAGTGTGAAAACTGAGTTTCCTTGAGAGCTGCTTGGAAGCCTGATGGTGTGTGATGTTAGTGAGCCAAATGGAGTTGTTCTCCCACAAGAACCACTCGGCTGATCCTTCTTCAATATGCCCTTCACCAACATGCAGTGTTTCCTTGATTGAATTAGCTCTCACACCAATATTTGCGTCTAGAGCCTTTGCATTGAGGGCTATCTGAAAACGGCTGTGGCCTTGAAGTTGCATGAGAATGTGGAGTTGGTGGCATGTGACACCCGCATGTGGAGCAATCGTTTGTGTGGGATGCTCACCAAGCTTCATTTCAGTCGAAGGCACTCAAAGGGCACTAAGCATAGAGTGTGAAAACTGAGTTTCCTTGAGAGCTGCTTGGAAGCCTGATGGTGTGTGAAGTTAGTGAGCAAATGGAGTTGTTCTCCCACAGGAACCACTCAGCGGATCCTTCTTCAATATGCCCTTCACCAACATGCAGTGTTTCCTTGATTGAATTAGCTCTCACAACAATATTTGCGTCTAGAGCCTTTGCATTGAGGGCTATCTGAAAACGGCTGTGGTGCTGAAGTTGACTGAGAATGTGGAGTTGGTGGCATGTGAAACCCGCATGTGGAGCATTCGTTTGTGTTTGATGCTCACCAAGTTTCATTTCAGTCCTAGGCACTCAAAGGGCACTAAGCATAGAGTGTGAAAACTGAGTTTCCTTGAGAGCTGCTTGGAAGCCTGATGGTGTGTGAAGTTAGTGAGCCAAATGGAGTTGTTCTCCACAAGAACCACTCGGCTGATCCTTCTTCAATATGCCCTTCACCAACATGCAGTGTTTCCTTGATTGATGTAGATCTCACACCAAATCTTGCGTCTAGAGCCTTTACATTGAGGGCTATCTGAAAACGGCTGTGGCGCTGAAGTTGCCTGAGAATGTGGAGTTGGTGGTATGTGAAACCCGCATGTGGAGCATTCGTTTGTGTGGGATGCTCTACCAGGTTCATTTCTAGATAATGCACTGAAGGGCACTAAGCATAGAGTGTGAAAACTGAGTTTCCTTGAGAGCTGCTTGGAAGCCTGATGGTGTGTGAAGTTAGTGAGCCAAATGGAGTTGTTCTCCCACAAGAACCACTCGGCTGATCCTTCTTCAATATGCCCTTCACCAACATGCAGTGTTTTCTTGATTGAATTAGCTCTCACATCAATATTTGCGTCTAGAGCCTTTGAATTGAGGGCTATCTGAAAACGGCTGTGGCGCTGAAGTTGCCTGTGAATGTGGAGTTGGTGGCATGTGAAACCCGCATGTGCAGCAATCGTTTGTGTGGGATGCTCTAACAGGTTCATTCCTAGATAATGCACTCAAAGGGCACTAAGCATAGAGTGTGAAAACTGAGTTTCCTTGAGAGCTGCTTGGAAGCCTGATGGTGTGTGATGTTAGTGAGCCAAATGGAGTTGTTCTCCCACAAGAACCACTCGGCTGATCCTTCTTCAATATGCCCTTCACCAACATGCAGTGTTTCCTTGATTGAATTAGCTCTCACACCAATATTTGCGTCTAGAGCCTTTGCATTGAGGGCTATCTGAAAACGGCTGTGGCGCTGAAGTTGCCTGAGAATGTGGAGTTGGTGGCATGTGAAACCCGCATGTGGAGCGTTCGTTTGTGTGGGATGCTCACCAAGCTTCATTTCAGTCGAAGGCACTCAAAGGGCACTAAGCATAGAGTGTGAAAACTGAGTTTCCTTGAGAGCTGCTTGGAAGCCTGATGGTGTGTGAAGTTAGTGAGCCAAATGGAGTTGTTCTCCCACAGGAACCACTCAGCGGATCCTTCTTCAATATGCCCTTCACCAACATGCAGTGTTTCCTTGATTGATGTAGATCTCACACCAATATTTGCGTCTAGAGCCTTTGCATTGAGGGCTATCTGAAAACGGCTGTGGCGCTGAAGTTGCCTGAGAATGTGGAATTGGTGGCATGTGAAACCCGCATGTGGAGCATTCGTTTGTGTGGGATGCTCACCAAGTTTCATTTCAGTCCTAGGCACTCAAAGGGCACTAAGCATAGAGTGTGAAAACTGAGTTTCCTTGAGAGCTGCTTGGAAGCCTGATGGTGTGTGATGTTAGTGAGCCAAATGGAGTTGTACTCCCACAAGAACCACTCGCTGATCCTTCTTCAATATGCCCTTCACCAACATGCAGTGTTTCCTTGATTGAATTAGCTCTCACACCAATATTTGCGTCTAGAGCCTTTGCATTGAGGGCTATCTGAAAACGGCTGTGGCGCTGAAGTTGCCTGAGAATGTGGAGTTGGTGGCATGTGAAACCCGCATGTGGAGCATTCGTTTGTGTGGGATGCTCACCAAGCTTCATTTCAGTCGAAGGCACTCAAAGGGCACTAAGCATAGAGTGTGAAAACTGAGTTTCCTTGAGAGCTGCTTGGAAGCCTGATGGTGTGTGAAGTTAGTGAGCCAAATGGAGTTGTTCTCCCACAGGAACCACTCAGCGGATCCTTCTTCAATATGCCCTTCACCAACATGCAGTGTTTCCTTGATTGATGTAGATCTCACACCAATATTTGCGTCTAGAGCCTTTGCATTGAGGGCTATCTGAAAACGGCTGTGGCGCTGAAGTTGCCTGAGAACGTGGAATTGGTGGCATGTGAAACCCGCATGTGGAGCATTCGTTTGTGTGGGATGCTCACCAAGTTTCATTTCAGTCCTAGGCACTCAAAGGGCACTAAGCATAGAGTGTGCAAACTGAGTTTCCTTGAGAGCTGCTTGGAAGCCTGATGGTGTGTGAAGTTAGTGAGCCAAATGGAGTTGTTCTCCCACAGGAACCACTCAGCGGATCCTTCTTCAATATGCCCTTCACCAACATGCAGTGTTTCCTTGATTGATGTAGATCTCACACCAATATTTGCGTCTAGAGCCTTTGCATTGAGGGCTATCTGAAAACGGCTGTGGCGCTGAAGTTGCCTGAGAATGTGGAATTGGTGGCATGTGAAACCCGCATGTGGAGCATTCGTTTGTGTGGATGCTCACCAAGTTTCATTTCAGTCCTAGGCACTCAAAGGGCACTAAGCATAGAGTGTGAAAACTGAGTTTCCTTGAGAGCTGCTTGGAAGCCTGATGGTGTGTGATGTTAGTGAGCCAAATGGAGTTGTTCTCCCACAAGAACCACTCGGCTGATCCTTCTTCAATATGCCCTTCACCAACATGCAGTGTTTCCTTGATTGAATTAGCTCTCACACCAATATTTGCGTCTAGAGCCTTTGCATTGAGGGCTATCTGAAAACGGCTGTGGCGCTGAAGTTGCCTGTGAATGTGGAGTTGGTGGCATGTGCAACCCGCATGTGGAGCAATCGTTTGTGTTTGATGCTCACCAAGTTTCATTTCAGTCCTAGGCACTCAAAGGGCACTAAGCATAGAGTGTGAAGACTGAGTTTCCTTGAGAGCTGCTTGGAAGCCTGATGGTGTGTGAAGTTAGTGCGCCAAATGGAGTTGTTCTCCCACAAGAACCACTCGGCTGATCCTTCTTCAATATGCCCTTCACCAACATGCAGTGTTTCCTTGATTGATGTAAATCTCACACCAAAATTTGCGTCTAGAACCTTTACATTGAGGGCTATCTGAAAACGGCTGTGGCGCTGAAGTTGCCTGAGAATGTGGAGTTGGTGGCATGTGAAACCCGCATGTGGAGCATTCCTTTGTGTGGAATGCTCTACCAGGTTTATTCCTAGATAATGCACTCAAAGGGCACTAAGCATAGAGTGTTAAAACTGAGTTTCCTTGAGAGCTTCTTGGAAGCCTGATGGTGTGTGAAGTTAGTGAGCCAAATGGAGTTGTTCTCCCACAAGAACCACTCGGCTGATCCTTCTTCAATATGCCCTTCACCAACATGCAGTGTTTCCTTGATTGAATTAGCTCTCACACCAATATTTGCGTCTAGAGCCTTTGCATTGAGGGCTATCTGAAAACGGCTGTGGCGCTGAAGTTGCCTGTGAATGTGGAGTTGGTGGCATGTGAAACCCGCATGTGCAGCAATCGTTTGTGTGGGATGCTCACCAAGTTTCATTTCAGTCCTAGGCACTCAAAGGGTACTAAGCATAGAGTGTGAAAACTGAGTTTCCTTGAGAGCTGCTTGGAAGCCTGATGGTGTGTGAAGTTAGTGAGCCAAATGGAGTTGTTCTCCCACAAGAACCACTCGGCTGGTCATTCTTCAATATGCCCTTCACCAACATGCAGTGTTTCCTTGATTGAATTAGCTCTCACACCAATATTTGCGTCTAGAGCCTTTGCATTGAGGCTATCTGAAAATGGCTGTGGCACTGAAGTTGCCTGAGAATGTGGAGTTGGTGGCATGTGAAACCCGCATGTGGAGCATTCGTTTGTGTGGGATGCTCACCTAGCTTCATTTCAGTCCTAGGCACTCAAAGGGCACTAAGCATAGAGTGTGAAAACTGAGTTTCCTTGAGAGCTGCTTGGAAGCCTGATGGTGTGTGAGGTTAGTGAGCCAAATGGAGTTGTTCTCCCACAAGAACCACTCGGCTGATCCTTCTTCAATATGCCCTTCACCAACATGCAGTGTTTCCTTGATTGAATTAGCTCTCACACCAATCTATGCGACCTGAGCCTTTGTATTGAGGGCTATCTGAAAACGGCTGTGGCCTTGAAGTTGCATGAGAATGTGGAGTTGGTGGCATGTGAAACCCGCATGTGGAGCATTCGTTTGTGTGGGATGCTCACCAAGTTTCATTTCAGTCCTAGGCACTCAAAGGGCACTAAGCATAGAGTGTGAAAACTGAGTTTCCTTGAGAGCTGCTTGGAAGCCTGATGGTGTGTGATGTTAGTGAGCCAAATGGAGTTGTACTCCCACAAGAACCACTCGGCTGATCCTTCTTCAATATGCCCTTCACCAACATGCAGTGTTTCCTTGATTGAATTAGCTCTCACACCAATATTTGCGTCTAGAGCCTTTGCATTGAGGGCTATCTGAAAACGGCTGTGGCGCTGAAGTTGCCTGTGAATGTGTTGGTGGCATGTGAAACCCGCATGTGCAGCAATCATTTGTGTGGGATGCTCTAACAGGTTCATTCCTAGATAATGCACTCAAAGGGCACTAAGCATAGAGTGTGAAAACTGAGTTTCCTTGAGAGCTGCTTGGAAGCCTGATGGTGTGTGATGTTAGTGAGCCAAATGGAGTTGTTCTCCCACAAGAACCACTCAGCGGATCCTTCTTCAATATGCCCTTCACCAACATGCAGTGCTTCCTTGATTGAATTAGCTCTCACACCAATATTTGCGTCTAGAGCCTTTGCATTGAGGGCTATCTGAAAACGGCTGTGGCGCTGAAGTTGCCTGAGAATGTGGAGTTGGTGGCATGTGAAACCCGCATGTGGAGCATTCGTTTGTGTGGGATGCTCACCAAGCTTCATTTCAGTCGAAGGCACTCAAAGGGCACTAAGCATAGAGTGTGAAAACTGAGTTTCCTTGAGAGCTGCTTGGAAGCCTGATGGTGTGTGAAGTTAGTGAGCCAAATGGAGTTGTTCTCCCACAGGAACCACTCAGCGGATCCTTCTTCAATATGCCCTTCACCAACATGCAGTGTTTCCTTGATTGATGTAGATCTCACACCAATATTTGCGTCTAGAGCCTTTGCATTGAGGGCTATCTGAAAACGGCTGTGGCGCTGAAGTTGTCTGAGAATGTGGAGTTGGTGGCATGTGAAACCCGCATGTGGAGCATTCGTTTGTGTGGGATGCTCACCAAGCTTCATTTCAGTCCTAGGCACTCAAAGGGCACTAAGCATAGAGTGTGAAAACTGAGTTTTCTGGAGAGCTGCTTGGAAGCCTGATGGTGTGTGAAGTTAGTGAGCCAAATGGAGTTGTTCTCCCACAAGAACCACTCGGCTGATCCTTCTTCAATATGCCCTTCACCAACATGCAGTGTTTCCTTGATTGAATTAGCTCTCACACCAATATTTGCATCTAGATCCTTTGCATTGAGGGCTATCTGAAAACGGCTGTGGCGCTGAAGTTGCCTGAGAATGTGGAGTTGGTGGCATGTGAAACCCGCATGTGGAGCATTCGTTTGTGTGGGATGCTCACCAAGCTTCATTTCAGTCCTAGGCACTCAAAGGGCACTAAGCATAGAGTGTGAAAACTGAGTTTTCTGGAGAGCTGCTTGGAAGCCTGATGGTGTGTGAAGTTAGTGAGCCAAATGGAGTTGTTCTCCCACAAGAACCACTCGGCTGATCCTTCTTCAATATGCCCTTCACCAACATGCAGTGTTTCCTTGATTGAATTAGCTCTCACATCAATATTTTCGTCTAGAGCCTTTGCATTGAGGGCTCTCTGAAAACGGCTGTGGCGCTGAAGTTGCCTGTGAATGTGGAGTTGGTGGCATGTGAAACCCGCATGTGGAGCATTCGTTTGTGTGGGATGCTCTACCAGGTTCATTCCTACATAATGCACTCAAAGGGCACTAAGCATAGAGTGTGAAAACTGAGTTTCCTTGAGAGCTGCTTGGAACCCTGAATGTGTGTGAAGTTAGTGAGCCAAATGGAGTTGTTCTCCCACAAGAACCACTCGGCTGATCCTTCTTCAATATGCCCTTCACCAACATGCAGTGTTTCCTTGATTGAATTAGCTCTCACACCAATATTTGCATCTAGAGCCTTTGCATTGAGGGCTCTCTGAAAACGGCTGTGGCGCTGAAGTTGCCTGTGAATGTGGAGTTGGTGTCATGTGAAACCCGCCTGTGGAGCATTATTTGTGTGGGATGCTCACCAAGCTTCATTTCAGTCGAAGGCACTCAAAGGGCACTAAGCATAGAATGTGAAAACTGAGTTTCCTGGAGAGCTGCTTGGAAGCCTGATGGTGTGTGAAGTTAGTGAGCCAAATGGAGTTGTTCTCCCACAAGAACCACTCAGCGGATCCTTCTTCAAAATGCCCTTCACCAACATGCAGTGTTTCCTTGATTGAATTAGCTCTCACATCAATATTTGCGTCTAGAGCCTTTGCATTGAGGGCTATCTGAAAACGGCTGTGGCGCTGAAGTTGCCTGAGAATGTGGAGTTGGTGGCATGTGAAACCCGCATGTGGAGCATTCGTTTGTGTGGGATGCTCACCAAGTTTCATTTCAGTCCTAGGCACTCAAAGGGCACTAAGCATAGAGTGTGAAAACTGAGTTTCCTTGAGAGCTGCTTGGAAGCCTGATGGTGTGTGAAGTTAGTGAGCCAAATGGAGTTGTTCTCCCACAAGAACCACTCGGCTGATCCTTCTTCAATATGCCCTTCACCAACATGCAGTGTTTCCTTGATTGATGAGAATCTCACACCAATACTTGCGTCTAGAGCCTTTACATTGAGGGCTCTCTGAAAACGGCAGTGGCGCTGAAGTTGCCTGTGAATGTGGAGTTGGTGGCATGTGAAACCCGCATGTGGAGCATTCCTTTGTGTGGGATGCTCTACCAGGTTCATTCCTAGATAATGCACTCAGAGGGCACTAAGGATAGAATGTGAAAACTGAGTTTCCTTGAGAGCTGCTTGGAAGCCTGATGGTGTGTGAAGTTAGTGAGCCAAATGGAGTTGTTCTCCCACAAGAACCACTCGGCTGATCCTTCTTCAATATGCCCTTCACCAACATGCAGTGTTTCCTTGATTGAATTAGCTCTCACACCAATATTTGCGTCCAGAGCCTTTGCATTGAGGGCTATCTGAAAACGGCAGTGGCTCTGAAGTTGACTGTGAATGTGGAGTTGGTGGCATGTGAAACCCGCATGTGGAGCATTTGTTTGTGTGGGATGCTCTACCAGGTTCATTCCTAGATAATGCACTCAAAGGGCACTAAGGATAGAGTGTGAAAACTGAGTTTCCTTGACAGCTGCTTGGAAGCCTGATGGTGTGTGAAGTTAGTGAGCCAAATGGAGTTGTTCTCCCACAAGAACCACTCGGCTGATCCTTCTTCAATATGCCCTTCACCAACATGCAGTGTTTCCTTGATGGAATTAGCTCTCACACCAATATTTGCGTCTAGAGCCTTTGCATTGAGGGCTATCTGAAAACGGCTGTGGCGCTGAAGTTGCCTGAGAATGTGGAGTTGGCGGCATGTGACACCCGCATGTGGAGCAATCGTTTGTGTGGGATGCTCACCAAGTTTCATTTCAGTCCTAGGCACTCAAAGGGCACTAAGCATAGAGTGTGAAAACTGAGTTTCCTTGAGAGCTGCTTGGAAGCCTGATGGTGTGTGAAGTTAGTGAGCCAAATGGAGTTGTTCTCCCACAAGAACCACTCGGCTGATCCTTCTTCAATATGCCCTTCACCAACATGCAGTGTTTCCTTGATTGAATTAGCTCTCACACCAATATTTGCGTCTAGAGCCTTTACATTGAGGGCTCTCTGAAAATGGCTGTGGCGCTGAAGTTGTCTGACAATGTGGAGTTGGTGGCATGTGAAACCCGAATGTGGAGCATTCGTTTGTGTGGGATGCTCACCAAGCTTCATTTCAGTCCTAGGCACTCAAAGGGCACTAAGCATAGAGTGTGAAAACTTAGTTTTCTGAAGAGCTGCTTGGAAGCCTGATGGTGTGTGAAGTTAGTGAGCCAAATGGAATTGTTCTCCCACAAGAACCACTCGGCTGATCCTTCTTCAATATGCCCTTCACCAACATGCAGTGTTTCCTTGATTGAATTAGCTCTCACACCAATATTTGCATCTAGAGCCTTTGCATTGAGGGCTATCTGAAAACGGCTGTGGCGCTGAAGTTGCCTGTGAATGTGGAGTTGGTGGCATGTGAAACCCGCATGTGGAGCATTCGTTTGTGTGGGATGCTCTACCAGGTTCATTCCTAGATAATGCACTCAAAGGGCACTAAGCATAGAGTGTGAAAACTGAGTTTCCTTGAGAGCTGCTTGGAAGCCTGATGGTGTGTGAAGTTAGTGAGCCAAATGGAGTTGTTCTCCCACAAGAACCACTCGGCTGATCCTTCTTCAATATGCCCTTCACCAACATGCAGTGTTTCCTTGATTGAATTAGCTCTCACACCAATATTTGCATCTAGATCCTTTGCATTGAGGGCTATCTGAAAATGGCTGTGGCGCTGAAGTTGCCTGTGAATGTGGAGTTGGTGGCATGTGAAACCCGTCTGTGGAGCATTCATTTGTGTGGGATGCTCACCAAGCTTCATTTCAGTTGAATGCACTCAAAGGGCACTAAGCATAGAGTGTGAAAACTGAGTTTCCTTGAGAGCTGCTTGGAAGCCTGATGTTGTGTGAAGTTAGTGAGCCAAATGGAGTTGTTCTCCCACAAGAACCACTCAGCGGATCCTTCTTCAATATGCCCTTCACCAACATGCAGTGTTTCCTTGATTGAATTAGCTCTCACAACAATATTTGCGTCTAGAGCCTTTGCATTGAGGGCTATCTGAAAACAGCTGTGGTGCTGAAGTTGACTGAGAATGTGGAGTTGGTGGCATGTGAAACCCGCATGTGGAGCATTCGTTTGTGTTTGATGCTCACCAAGTCTCATTTCAGTCCTAGGCAATCAAAGGGCACTAAGCATAGAGTGTGAAAACTGAGTTTCCTTGAGAGCTGCTTGGAAGCCTGATGGTGTGTGAAGTTAGTGAGCCAAATGGAGTTGTTCTCCCACAAGAACCACTCGGCTGATCCTTCTTCAATATGCCCTTCACCAACATGCAGTGTTTCCTTGATTGATGTAGTTCTCACACCAAAACTTGCGTCTAGAGCCTTTACATTGAGGGCTATCTGAAAACGGCTGTGGCGCTGAAGTTGCCTGAGAATGTGGAGTTGGTGGTATGTGAAACCCGCATGTGGAGCATTCGTTTGTGTGGGATGCTCTACCAGGTTCATTTCTAGATAATGCACTGAAGGGCACTAAGCATAGAGTGTGAAAACTGAGTTTCCTTGAGAGCTGCTTGGAAGCCTGATGGTGTGTGAAGTTAGTGAGCCAAATGGAGTTGTTCTCCCACAAGAACCACTCGGCTGATCCTTCTTCAATATGCCCTTCACCAACATGCAGTGTTTTCTTGATTGAATTAGCTCTCACATCAATATTTGCATCTAGAGCCTTTGAATTGAGGGCTATCTGAAAACGGCTGTGGCGCTGAAGTTGCCTGTGAATGTGGAGTTGGTGGCATGTGAAACTCGCATGTGCAGCAATCGTTTGTGTGGGATGCTCTAACAGGTTCATTCCTAGATAATGCACTCAAAGGGCACTAAGGATAGAGTGTGAAAACTGAGTTTCCTTGAGAGCTGCTTGGAAGCCTGATGGTGTGTGATGTTAGTGAGCCAAATGGAGTTGTTCTCCCACAAGAACCACTCGGCTGATCCTTCTTCAATATGCCCTTCACCAACATGCAGTGTTTCCTTGATTGAATTAGCTCTCACACCAATATTTGCGTCTAGAGCCTTTGCATTGAGGGCTATCTGAAAACGGCTGTGGCGCTGAAGTTGCCTGAGAATGTGGAGTTGGTGGCATGTGACACCCGCATATGGAGCAATCGTTTGTGTGGGATGCTCACCAAGCTTCATTTCAGTCGAAGGCACTCAAAGGGCACTAAGCATAGAGTGTGAAAACTGAGTTTCCTTGAGAGCTGCTTGGAAGCCTGATGGTGTGTGAAGTTAGTGAGCCAAATGGAGTTGTTCTCCCACAGGAACCACTCAGCGGATCCTTCTTCAATATGCCCTTCACCAACATGCAGTGTTTCCTTGATTGAATTAGCTCTCACACCAATATTTGCGTCTAGAGCCTTTGCATTGAGGGCTATCTGAAAACGGCTGTGGTGCTGAAGTTGCCTGAGAATGTGGAATTGGTGGCATGTGAAACCAGCATGTGGAGCATTCGTTTGTGTGGGATGCTCACCAAGTTTCATTTCAGTCCTATTCACTCAAAGGGCACTAAGCATAGAGTGTGAAAACTGAGTTTCCTTGAGAGCTGCTTGGAAGCCTGATGGTGTGTGAAGTTAGTGAGCCAAATGGAGTTGTTCTCCCACAAGAACCACTCGGCTGATCCTTCTTCAATATGCCCTTCACCAACATGCAGTGTTTCCTTGATTGAATTAGCTCTCACACCAATATTTGCGTCTAGAGCCTTTACATTGAGGGCTCTCTGAAAACGGCTGTGGCGCTGAAGTTGTCTGAGAATGTGGAGTTGGTGGCATGTGAAACCCGAATGTGGAGCATTCGTTTGTGTGGGATGCTCACCAAGCTTCATTTCAGTCCTAGGCACTCAAAGGGCACTAAGCATAGAGTGTGAAAACTGAGTTTTCTGGAGAGCTGCTTAGAAGCCTGATGGTGTGTGAAGTTAGTGAGCCAAATGGAATTGTTCTCCCACAAGAACCACTCGGCTGATCCTTCTTCAATATGCCCTTCACCAACATGCATTGTTTCCTTGATTGAATTAGCTCTCACACCAATATTTGCATCTAGAGCCTTTGCATTGAGGGCTATCTGAAAACGGCTGTGGCGCTGAAGTTGCCTGTGAATGTGGAGTTGGTGGCATGTGAAACCCGCATGTGGAGCATTCGTTTGTGTGGGATGCTCTACCAGGTTCATTCCTAGATAATGCACTCAAAGGGCACTAAGCATAGAGTGTGAAAACTGAGTTTCCTTGAGAGCTGCTTGGAAGCCTGATGGTGTGTGAAGTTAGTGAGCCAAATGGAGTTGTTCTCCCACAAGAACCACTCGGCTGATCCTTCTTCAATATGCCCTTCACCAACATGCAGTGTTTCCTTGATTGAATTAGCTCTCACACCAATATTTGCATCTAGATCCTTTGCATTGAGGGCTATCTGAAAACGGCTGTGGCGCTGAAGTTGCCTGTGAATGTGGAGTTGGTGGCATGTGAAACCCGTCTGTGGAGCATTCATTTGTGTGGGATGCTCACCAAGCTTCATTTCAGTCGAATGCACTCAAAGGGCACTAAGCATAGAGTGTGAAAACTGAGTTTCCTGGAGAGCTGCTTGGAAGCCTGATGTTGTGTGAAGTTAGTGAGCCAAATGGAGTTGTTCTCCCACAAGAACCACTCAGCGGATCCTTCTTCAATATGCCCTTCACCAACATGCAGTGTTTCCTTGATTGAATTAGCTCTCACACCAATATTTGCGTCTAGAGCCTTTGCATTGAGGGCTATCTGAAAACGGCTGTGGTGCTGAAGTTGACAGAATGTGGAGTTGGTGGCATGTGAAACCCGCATGTGGAGCATTTGTTTGTGTTTGATGCTCACCAAGTTTCATTTCAGTCCTAGGCACTCAAAGGGCGCTAAGCATAGAGTGTGAAAACTGAGTTTCCTTGAGAGCTGCTTGGAAGCCTGATGGTGTGTGAAGTTAGTGAGCCAAATGGAGTTGTTCTCCCACAAGAACCACTCGGCTGATCCTTCTTCAATATGCCCTTCACCAACATGCAGTGTTTCCTTGATTGATGTAGATCTCACACCAAAACTTGCGTCTAGAGCCTTTACATTGAGGGCTATCTGAAAACGGCTGTGGCGCTGAAGTTGCCTGAGAATGTGGAGTTGGTGGTATGTGAAACCCGCATGTGGAGCATTCGTTTGTGTGGGATGCTCTACCAGGTTCATTTCTAGATAATGCACTCAAAGGGCACTAAGCATAGAGTGTGAAAACTGAGTTTCCTTGAGAGCTGCTTGGAAGCCTGATGGTGTGTGAAGTTAGTGAGCCAAATGGAGTTGTTCTCCCACAAGAACCACTCGGCTGATCCTTCTTCAATATGCCCTTCACCAACATGCAGTGTTTTCTTGATTGAATTAGCTCTCACATCAATATTTGCATCTAGAGCCTTTGAATTGAGGGCTATCTGAAAACGGCTGTGGCGCTGAAGTTGCCTGTGAATGTGGAGTTGGTGGCATGTGAAACCCGCATGTGCAGCAATCGTTTGTGTGGGATGCTCTAACAGGTTCATTCCTAGATAATGCACTCAAAGGGCACTAAGCATAGAGTGTGAAAACTGAGTTTCCTTGAGAGCTGCTTGGAAGCCTGATGGTGTGTGATGTTAGTGAGCCAAATGGAGTTGTTCTCCCACAAGAACCACTCGGCTGATCCTTCTTCAATATGCCCTTCACCAACATGCAGTGTTTCCTTGATTGAATTAGCTCTCACACCAATATTTGCGTCTAGAGCCTTTGCATTGAGGGCTATCTGAAAACGGCTGTGGCGCTGAAGTTGCCTGAGAATGTGGAGTTGGTGGCATGTGACACCCGCATGTGGAGCAATCGTTTGTGTGGGATGCTCACCAAGCTTCATTTCAGTCGAAGGCACTCAAAGGGCACTAAGCATAGAGTGTGAAAACTGAGTTTCCTTGAGAGCTGCTTGGAAGCCTGATGGTGTGTGAAGTTAGTGAGCCAAATGGAGTTGTTCTCCCACAGGAACCACTCAGCGGATCCTTCTTCAATATGCCCTTCACCAACATGCAGTGTTTCCTTGATTGAATTAGCTCTCACAACAATATTTGCGTCTAGAGCCTTTGCATTGAGGGCTATCTGAAAACGGCTGTGGTGCTGAAGTTGACTGAGAATGTGGAGTTGGTGGCATGTGAAACCCGCATGTGGAGCATTCGTTTGTGTTTGATGCTCACCAAGTTTCATTTCAGTCCTAGGCACTCAAAGGGCACTAAGCATAGAGTGTGAAAACTGAGTTTCCTTGAGAGCTGCTTGGAAGCCTGATGGTGTGTGAAGTTAGTGAGCCAAATGGAGTTGTTCTCCCACAAGAACCACTCGGCTGATCCTTCTTCAATATGCCCTTCACCAACATGCAGTGTTTCCTTGATTGATGTAGATCTCACACCAAATCTTGC
This sequence comes from Ochotona princeps, assembly GCF_030435755.1. Lineage (NCBI taxonomy): Eukaryota > Metazoa > Chordata > Mammalia > Lagomorpha > Ochotonidae > Ochotona > Ochotona princeps. Next base: position 65,894 of record NW_026697840.1, on the reverse strand, counting down.
GTCTAGAGCCTTTACATTGAGGGCTATCTGAAAACGGCTGTGGCGCTGAAGTTGCCTGAGAATGTGGAGTTGGTGGTATGTGAAACCCGCATGTGGAGCATTCGTTTGTGTGGGATGCTCTACCAGGATCATTTCTAGATAATGCACTGAAGGGCACTAAGCATAGAGTGTGAAAACTGAGTTTCCTTGAGAGCTGCTTGGAAGCCTGATGGTGTGTGAAGTTAGTGAGCCAAATGGAGTTGTTCTCCCACAAGAACCACTCGGCTGATCCTTCTTCAATATGCCCTTCACCAACATGCAGTGTTTTCTTGATTGAATTAGCTCTCACATCAATATTTGCGTCTAGAGCCTTTGAATTGAGGGCTATCTGAAAACGGCTGTGGCGCTGAAGTTGCCTGTGAATGTGGAGTTGGTGGCATGTGAAACCCGCATGTGCAGCAATCGTTTGTGTGGGATGCCCTAACAGGTTCATTCCTAGATAATGCACTCAAAGGGCACTAAGCATAGAGTGTGAAAACTGAGTTTCCTTGAGAGCTGCTTGGAAGCCTGATGGTGTGTGATGTTAGTGAGCCAAATGGAGTTGTTCTCCCACAAGAACCACTCGGCTGATCCTTCTTCAATATGCCCTTCACCAACATGCAGTGTTTCCTTGATTGAATTAGCTCTCACACCAATATTTGCGTCTAGAGCCTTTGCATTGAGGGCTATCTGAAAACGGCTGTGGCGCTGAAGTTGCCTGAGAATGTGGAGTTGGTGGCATGTGAAACCCGCATGTGGAGCATTCGTTTGTGTGGGATGCTCACCAAGCTTCATTTCAGTCGAAGGCACTCAAAGGGCACTAAGCATAGAGTGTGAAAACTGAGTTTCCTTGAGAGCTGCTTGGAAGCCTGATGGTGTGTGAAGTTAGTGAGCCAAATGGAGTTGTTCTCCCACAGGAACCACTCAGCGGATCCTTCTTCAATATGCCCTTCACCAACATGCAGTGTTTCCTTGATTGATGTAGATCTCACACCAATATTTGCGTCTAGAGCCTTTGCATTGAGGGCTATCTGAAAACGGCTGTGGCGCTGAAGTTGCCTGAGAATGTGGAATTGGTGGCATGTGAAACCCGCATGTGGAGCATTCGTTTGTGTGGGATGCTCACCAAGTTTCATTTCAGTCCTAGGCACTCAAAGGGCACTAAGCATAGAGTGTGAAAACTGAGTTTCCTTGAGAGCTGCTTGGAAGCCTGATGGTGTGTGATGTTAGTGAGCCAAATGGAGTTGTACTCCCACAAGAACCACTCGGCTGATCCTTCTTCAATATGCCCTTCACCAACATGCAGTGTTTCCTTGATTGAATTAGCTCTCACACCAATATTTGCGTCTAGAGCCTTTGCATTGAGGGCTATCTGAAAACGGCTGTGGCGCTGAAGTTGCCTGAGAATGTGGAGTTGGTGGCATGTGAAACCCGCATGTGGAGCATTCGTTTGTGTGGGATGCTCACCAAGCTTCATTTCAGTCGAAGGCACTCAAAGGGCACTAAGCATAGAGTGTGAAAACTGAGTTTCCTTGAGAGCTGCTTGGAAGCCTGATGGTGTGTGAAGTTAGTGAGCCAAATGGAGTTGTTCTCCCACAGGAACCACTCAGCGGATCCTTCTTCAATATGCCCTTCACCAACATGCAGTGTTTCCTTGATTGATGTAGATCTCACACCAATATTTGCGTCTAGAGCCTTTGCATTGAGGGCTATCTGAAAACGGCTGTGGCGCTGAAGTTGCCTGAGAACGTGGAATTGGTGGCATGTGAAACCCGCATGTGGAGCATTCGTTTGTGTGGGATGCTCACCAAGTTTCATTTCAGTCCTAGGCACTCAAAGGGCACTAAGCATAGAGTGTGCAAACTGAGTTTCCTTGAGAGCTGCTTGGAAGCCTGATGGTGTGTGAAGTTAGTGAGCCAAATGGAGTTGTTCTCCCACAGGAACCACTCAGCGGATCCTTCTTCAATATGCCCTTCACCAACATGCAGTGTTTCCTTGATTGATGTAGATCTCACACCAATATTTGCGTCTAGAGCCTTTGCATTGAGGGCTATCTGAAAACGGCTGTGGCGCTGAAGTTGCCTGAGAATGTGGAATTGGTGGCATGTGAAACCCGCATGTGGAGCATTCGTTTGTGTGGGATGCTCACCAAGTTTCATTTCAGTCCTAGGCACTCAAAGGGCACTAAGCATAGAGTGTGAAAACTGAGTTTCCTTGAGAGCTGCTTGGAAGCCTGATGGTGTGTGATGTTAGTGAGCCAAATGGAGTTGTTCTCCCACAAGAACCACTCGGCTGATCCTTCTTCAATATGCCCTTCACCAACATGCAGTGTTTCCTTGATTGAATTAGCTCTCACACCAATATTTGCGTCTAGAGCCTTTGCATTGAGGGCTATCTGAAAACGGCTGTGGCGCTGAAGTTGCCTGTGAATGTGGAGTTGGTGGCATGTGCAACCCGCATGTGGAGCAATCGTTTGTGTTTGATGCTCACCAAGTTTCATTTCAGTCCTAGGCACTCAAAGGGCACTAAGCATAGAGTGTGAAAACTGAGTTTCCTTGAGAGCTGCTTGGAAGCCTGATGGTGTGTGAAGTTAGTGCGCCAAATGGAGTTGTTCTCCCACAAGAACCACTCGGCTGATCCTTCTTCAATATGCCCTTCACCAACATGCAGTGTTTCCTTGATTGATGTAAATCTCACACCAAAATTTGCGTCTAGAACCTTTACATTGAGGGCTATCTGAAAACGGCTGTGGCGCTGAAGTTGCCTGAGAATGTGGAGTTGGTGGCATGTGAAACCCGCATGTGGAGCATTCCTTTGTGTGGAATGCTCTACCAGGTTTATTCCTAGATAATGCACTCAAAGGGCACTAAGCATAGAGTGTTAAAACTGAGTTTCCTTGAGAGCTTCTTGGAAGCCTGATGGTGTGTGAAGTTAGTGAGCCAAATGGAGTTGTTCTCCCACAAGAAACCACTCGCTGATCCTTCTTCAATATGCCCTTCACCAACATGCAGTGTGTCCTTGATTGAATTAGCTCTCACACCAATATTTGCGTCTAGAGCCTTTGCATTGAGGGCTATCTGAAAACGGCTGTGGCGCTGAAGTTGCCTGTGAATGTGGAGTTGGTGGCATGTGAAACCCGCATGTGCAGCAATCGTTTGTGTGGGATGCTCACCAAGTTTCATTTCAGTCCTAGGCACTCAAAGGGTACTAAGCATAGAGTGTGAAAACTGAGTTTCCTTGAGAGCTGCTTGGAAGCCTGATGGTGTGTGAAGTTAGTGAGCCAAATGGAGTTGTTCTCCCACAAGAACCACTCGGCTGGTCATTCTTCAATATGCCCTTCACCAACATGCAGTGTTTCCTTGATTGAATTAGCTCTCACACCAATATTTGCGTCTAGAGCCTTTGCATTGAGGGCTATCTGAAAACGGCTGTGGCACTGAAGTTGCCTGAGAATGTGGAGTTGGTGGCATGTGAAACCCGCATGTGGAGCATTCGTTTGTGTGGGATGCTCACCTAGCTTCATTTCAGTCCTAGGCACTCAAAGGGCACTAAGCATAGAGTGTGAAAACTGAGTTTCCTTGAGAGCTGCTTGGAAGCCTGATGGTGTGTGAGGTTAGTGAGCCAAATGGAGTTGTTCTCCACAAGAACCACTCGGCTGATCCTTCTTCAATATGCCCTTCACCAACATGCAGTGTTTCCTTGATTGAATTAGCTCTCACACCAATCTATGCGACCTGAGCCTTTGTATTGAGGGCTATCTGAAAACGGCTGTGGCCTTGAAGTTGCATGAGAATGTGGAGTTGGTGGCATGTGAAACCCGCATGTGGAGCATTCGTTTGTGTGGGATGCTCACCAAGTTTCATTTCAGTCCTAGGCACTCAAAGGGCACTAAGCATAGAGTGTGAAAACTGAGTTTCCTTGAGAGCTGCTTGGAAGCCTGATGGTGTGTGATGTTAGTGAGCCAAATGGAGTTGTACTCCCACAAGAACCACTCGGCTGATCCTTCTTCAATATGCCCTTCACCAACATGCAGTGTTTCCTTGATTGAATTAGCTCTCACACCAATATTTGCGTCTAGAGCCTTTGCATTGAGGGCTATCTGAAAACGGCTGTGGCGCTGAAGTTGCCTGTGAATGTGTTGGTGGCATGTGAAACCCGCATGTGCAGCAATCGTTTGTGTGGGATGCTCTAACAGGTTCATTGCTAGATAATGCACTCAAAGGGCTGCACTAAGCATAGAGTGTGAAAACTGAGTTTCCTTGAGAGCTGCTTGGAAGCCTGATGGTGTGTGATGTTAGTGAGCCAAATGGAGTTGTTCTCCCACAAGAACCACTCAGCTGATCCTTCTTCAATATGCCCTTCACCAACATGCAGTGCTTCCTTGATTGAATTAGCTCTCACACCAATATTTGCGTCTAGAGCCTTTGCATTGAGGGCTATCTGAAAACGGCTGTGGCGCTGAAGTTGCCTGAGAATGTGGAGTTGGTGGCATGTGAAACCCGCATGTGGAGCATTCGTTTGTGTGGGATGCTCACCAAGCTTCATTTCAGTCGAAGGCACTCAAAGGGCACTAAGCATAGAGTGTGAAAACTGAGTTTCCTTGAGAGCTGCTTGAAGCCTGATGGTGTGTGAAGTTAGTGAGCCAAATGGAGTTGTTCTCCCACAGGAACCACTCAGCGGATCCTTCTTCAATATGCCCTTCACCAACATGCAGTGTTTCCTTGATTGATGTAGATCTCACACAATATTTGCGTCTAGAGCCTTTGCATTGAGGGCTATCTGAAAACGGCTGTGGCGCTGAAGTTGCCTGAGAACGTGGAATTGGTGGCATGTGAAACCCGCATGTGGAGCATTCGTTTGTGTGGGATGCTCACCAAGTTTCATTTCAGTCCTAGGCACTCAAAGGGCACTAAGCATAGAGTGTGAAAACTGAGTTTCCTTGAGAGCTGCTTGGAAGCCTGATGGTGTGTGAAGTTAGTGCGCCAAATGGAGTTGTTCTCCCACAAGAACCACTCGGCTGATCCTTCTTCAATATGCCCTTCACCAACATGCAGTGTTTCCTTGATTGATGTAAATCTCACACCAAAATTTGCGTTGAGAACCTTTACATTGAGGGCTATCTGAAAACGGCTGTGGCTCTGAAGTTGCCTGAGAATGTGGAGTTGGTGGCATGTGAAACCCGCATGTGGAGCATTCCTTTGTGTGGAATGCTCTACCAGGTTTATTCCTAGATAATGCACTCAAAGGGCACTAAGCATAGAGTGTTAAAACTGAGTTTCCTTGAGAGCTTCTTGGAAGCCTGATGGTGTGTGAAGTTAGTGAGCCAAATGGAGTTGTTCTCCCACAAGAACCACTCGGCTGATCCTTCTTCAATATGCCCTTCACCAACATGCAGTGTTTCCTTGATTGAATTAGCTCTCACACCAATATTTGCGTCTAGAGCCTTTGCATTGAGGGCTATCTGAAAACGGCTGTGGCGCTGAAGTTGCCTGTGAATGTGGAGTTGGTGGCATGTGAAACCCGCATGTGCAGCAATCGTTTGTGTGGGATGCTCACCAAGTTTCATTTCAGTCCTAGGCACTCAAAGGGTACTAAGCATAGAGTGTGAAAACTGAGTTTCCTTGAGAGCTGCTTGGAAGCCTGATGGTGTGTGAAGTTAGTGAGCCAAATGGAGTTGTTCTCCCACAAGAACCACTCGGCTGGTCATTCTTCAATATGCCCTTCACCAACATGCAGTGTTTCCCTTGATTGAATTAGCTCTCACACCAATATTTGCGTCTAGAGCCTTTGCATTGAGGGCTATCTGAAAACGGCTGTGGCACTGAAGTTGCCTGAGAATGTGGAGTTGGTGGCATGTGAAACCCGCATGTGGAGCATTCGTTTGTGTGGGATGCTCACCTAGCTTCATTTCAGTCCTAGGCACTCAAAGGGCACTAAGCATAGAGTGTGAAAACTGAGTTTCCTTGAGAGCTGCTTGGAAGCCTGATGGTGTGTGAGGTTAGTGAGCCAAATGGAGTTGTTCTCCCACAAGAACCACTCGGCTGATCCTTCTTCAATATGCCCTTCACCAACATGCAGTGTTTCCTTGATTGAATTAGCTCTCACACCAATCTATGCGACCTGAGCCTTTGTATTGAGGGCTATCTGAAAACGGCTGTGGCCTTGAAGTTGCATGAGAATGTGGAGTTGGTGGCATGTGAAACCCGCATGTGGAGCATTCGTTTGTGTGGGATGCTCACCTAGCTTCATTTCAGTCCTAGGCACTCAAAGGGCACTAAGCATAGAGTGTGAAAACTGAGTTTCCTTGAGAGCTGCTTGGAAGCCTGATGGTGTGTGAGGTTAGTGAGCCAAATGGAGTTGTTCTCCCACAAGAACCACTCGGCTGATCCTTCTTCAATATGCCCTTCACCAACATGCAGTGTTTCCTTGATTGAATTAGCTCTCACACCAATATTTGCGTCTAGAGCCTTTGTATTGAGGGCTATCTGAAAACGGCTGTGGCGCTGAAGTTGCCTGTGAATGTGGAGTTGGTGGCATGTGAAACCGGCCTGTGGAGCATTCGTTTGTGTGGGATGCTCACCAAGCTTCATTTCAGTCGAAGGCACTCAAAGGGCACTAAGCATAGAGTGTGAAAACTGAGTTTCCTTGAGAGCTGCTTGGAAGCCTGATGGTGTGTGAAGTTAGTGAGCCAAATGGAGTTGTTCTCCCACAAGAACCACTCGGCTGATCCTTCTTCAATATGCCCTTCACCAACATGCAGTGTTTCCTTGATAGAATTAACTCTCACACCAATATTTGCGTCTAGAGCCTTTGCATTGAGGGCTATCTGAAAACGGCTGTGGCGCTGAAGTTGCCTGAGAATGTGGAGTTGGTGGCATGTGAAACCCGCATGTGGAGCATTCGTTTGTGTGGGATGCTCACCAAGTTTCATTTCAGTCCTAGGCATCAAAGGGCACTAAGCATACAGTGTGAAAACTGAGTTTCCTTGAGAGCTGCTTGGAAGCCTGATGGTGTGTGAAGTTAGTGAGCCAAATGGAGTTGTTCTCCCACAAGAACCACTCGGCTGATCCTTCTTCAATATGCCCTTCACCAACATGCAGTGTTTCCTTGATTGAATTAGCTCTCACACCAATATTTGCGTCTAGAGCCTTTACATTGAGGGCTATCTGAAAACGGCTGTGGCGCTGAAGTTGCCTGAGAATGTGGAGTTGGTGGCATGTGAAACCCGCATGTGGAGCATTCGTTTGTGTGGGATGCTCACCTAGCTTCATTTCAGTCCTAGGCACTCAAAGGGCACTAAGCATAGAGTGTGAAAACTGAGTTTCCTTGAGAGCTGCTTGGAAGCCTGATGGTGTGTGAAGTTAGTGAGCCAAATGGAGTTGTTCTCCCACAAGAACCACTCGGCTGATCCTTCTTCAATATGCCCTTCACCAACATGCAGTGTTTCCTTGATTGAATTAGCTCTCACACCAATATTTGCGTCTAGAGCCCTTGCATTGAGGGCTATCTGAAAACGGCTGTGGCGCTGAAGTTGCCTGAGAATGTGGAGTTGGTGGCATGTGAAACCCGCATGTGGAGCATTCGTTTGTGTGGGATGCTCTACCAAGCTCATGAGAGTCTTAGGCACTCAAAGGGCACTAAGCATAGAGTGTGAAAACTGAGTTTCCTGGAGAGCAGCTTGGAAGCCTGATGGTGTGTGAAGTTAGTGAGCCAAATGGAGTTGTTCTCCCACAAGAACCACTCGGCTGATCCTTCTTCAATATGCCCTTCACCAGCATGCAGTGTTTCCTTGATTGAATTAGCTCTCACACCAATATTTGCGTCTAGAGCCCTTGCATTGAGGGCTATCTGAAAACGGCTGTGGCGCTGAAGTTGCCTGTGAATGTGGAGTAGGTGGCATGTGAAACCCGCATGTGGAGCATTCGTTTGTGTGGGATGCTCAACCAGGTTCATTCCTAGATAATGCACTCAAAGGGCACTAAGGATAGAGTGTGAAAACTGAGTTTCCTTGAGAGCTGCTTCGAAGCCTGATGGTGTGTCAAGTTAGTGGGCCAAATGGAGTTGTTCTCCCACAAGAACCACTCGGCTGATCCTTCTTCAATATGCCCTTCACCAACATGCAGTGTTTCCTTGATTGAATTAGCTCTCACACCAATATTTGCGTCTAGAGCCTTTGCATTGAGGGCTATCTGAAAACGGCTGTGGCGCTGAAGTTGCCTGAGAATGTGGAGTTGGTGGCATGTGAAACCCGCATGTAGAGCATTCGTTTGTGTTTGATGCTCACCAACTTTCATTTCAGTCCTAGGGACTCAAAGGGCACTAAGCACAGAGTGTGAAAAATGAGTTTCCTTGAGAGCTGCTTGGAAGCCTGATGGTGTGTGAAGTTAGTGAGCCAAATGGAGTTGTTCTCCCACAAGAACCACTCGGCTGGTCATTCTTCAATATGCCCTTCACCAACATGCAGTGTTTCCTTGATTGATTTAGCTCTCACACCAATATTTGCGTCTAGAGCCTTTGCATTGAGGGCTATCTGAAAACGGCTGTGGCGCTGAAGTTGCCTGTGAATGTGGAGTTGGTGGCATGTGAAACCCGCATGTGGAGCATTCGTTTGTGTTGGATACTCACCAAGTTTCATTTCAGTCCTAGGCACTCAAAGGGCACTAAGCATAGAGTGTGAAAACTGAGTTTCCTTGAGAGCTGCTTGGAAGCCTGATGGTGTGTGAAGTTAGTGAGCCAAATGGAGTTGTTCTCCCACAAGAACCACTCGGCTGATCCTTCTTCAATATGCCCTTCACCAACATGCAGTGTTTCCTTGATTGAATTAGCTCTCACACCAATATTTGCGTCTAGAGCCTTTACATTGAGGGCTATCTGAAAACGGCTGTGGCGCTGAAGTTGCCTGAGAATGTGGAGTTGGTGGCATGTGAAACCCGCATGTGGAGCATTCATTTGTGTGGGATGCTCTACCAGGTTCATTCCTAGATAATGCACTCAAAGCGCACTAAGCATAGAGTGTGAAAACTGAGTTTCCTTGAGAGCTGCTTGGAAGCCTGATGGTGTGTGAAGTTAGTGAGCCAAATGGAATTGTTCTCCCACAAGAACCACTCGGCTGATCCTTCTTCAATATGCCCTTCACCAACATGCAGTGTTTCCTTGATTGAATTAGTTCTCACACCAATATTTGCATCTAGAGCCTTTGCATTGAGGGCTATCTGAAAACGGCTGTGGCGCTGAAGTTGCCTGTGAATGTGGAGTTGGTGGCATGTGAAACCGGCCTGTGGAGCATTCGTTTGTGTGGGATGCTCACCAAGCTTCATTTCAGTCCTAGGCACTCAAAGGGCACTAAGCATAGAGTGTGAAAACTGAGTTTCCTTGAGAGCTGCTTGGAAGCCTGATGGTGTGTGAAGTTAGTGAGCCAAATGGAGTTGTTCTCCCACAAGAACCACTCGGCTGATCCTTCTTCAATATGCCCTTCACCAACATGCAGTGTTTCCTTGATTGAATTAGCTCTCACACCAATATTTGCGTCTAGAGCCTTTGCATTGAGGGCTATCTGAAAACGGCTGTGGCGCTGAAGTTGCCTGAGAATGTGGAGTTGGCGGCATGTGACACCCGCATGTGGAGCAATCGTTTGTGTGGGATGCTCACCAAGTTTCATTTCAGTCCTAGGCACTCAAAGGGCACTAAGCATAGAGTGTGAAAACTGAGTTTCCTTGAGAGCTGCTTGGAAGCCTGATGGTGTGTGAGGTTAGTGAGCCAAATGGAGTTGTTCTCCCACAAGAACCACTCGGCTGATCCTTCTTCAATATGCCCTTCACCAACATGCAGTGTTTCCTTGATTGAATTAGCTCTCACACCAATATTTGCATCTAGAGCCTTTGCATTGAGGGCTATCTGAAAACGGCTGTGGTGCTGAAGTTGCCTGTGAATGTGGAGCTGGTGGCATGTGAAACCCGCCTGTGGAAAATTCATTTGTGTGGGATGCTCACCAAGCTTCATTTCAGTCGAAGACACTCAAAGGGCACTAAGCATAGAGTGTGAAAACTGAGTTTCCTTGAGAGCTGCTTGGAAGCCTGATGGTGTGTGAAGTTAGTGAGCCAAATGGAGTTGTTCAACCACAAGAACCACTCGGCTGATCCTTCTTCAATATGCCCTTCACCAACATGCAGTGTTTCCTTGATTGAATTAGCTCTCACACCAATATTTGCGTCTAGTGCCTTTGCATTGAGGGCTATCTGAAAACGGCTGTGGCGCTGAAGTTGCCTGAGAATGTGGAGTTGGCGGCATGTGACACCCGCATGTGGAGCAATCGTTTGTGTGGGATGCTCACCACGTTTCATTTCAGTCCTAGGCACTCAAAGGGCACTAAGCATAGAGTGTGAAAACTGAGTTTCTTTGAGAGCTGCTTGGAAGCCTGATGGTGTGTGAAGTTAGTGAGCCAAATGGAGTTGTTCTCCCACAAGAACCACTCGGCTGATCCTTCTTCAATATGCCCTTCACCAACATGCAGTGTTTCCTTGATTGAATTAGCTCTCACACCAATATTTGCGTCTAGAGCCTTTGCATTGAGGGCTATCTGAAAAGGGCTGTGGCGCTGAAGTTGCCTGAGAATGTGGAGTTGGTGGCATGTGAAACCCGCATGTGGAGCATTCGTTTGTGTGGGATGCTCACCTAGCTTCATTTCAGTCCTAGGCACTCAAAGGGCACTAAGCATAGAGTGTGAAAACTGAGTTTCCTTGAGAGCTGCTTGGAAGCCTGATGGTGTGTGAGGTTAGTGAGCCAAATGGAATTGTTCTCCCACAAGAACCACTCGGCTGATCCTTCTTCAATATGCCCTTCACCAACATGCAGTGTTTCCTTGATTGAATTAGTTCTCACACCAATATTTGCATCTAGAGCCTTTGCATTGAGGGCTATCTGAAAACGGCTGTGGCGCTGAAGTTGCCTGTGAATGTGGAGTTGGTGGCATGTGAAACCCGCATGTGGAGCATTCGTTTGTGTGGGATGCTCACCAAGCTTCATTTCAGTCCTAGGCACTCAAAGGGCACTAAGCATAGAGTGTGAAAACTGAGTTTCCTTGAGAGCTGCTTGGAAGCCTGATGGTGTGTGAAGTTAGTGAGCCAAATGGAGTTGTTCTCCCACAAGAACCACTCGGCTGATCCTTCTTCAATATGCCCTTCACCAACATGCAGTGTTTCCTTGATTGATTTAGCTCTCACACCAATATTTGCGTCTAGAGCCTTTGCATTGAGGGCTATCTGAAAACGGCTGTGGCGCTGAAGTTGCCTGTGAATGTGGAGTTGGTGGCATGTGAAACCCGCATGTGGAGCATTCGTTTGTGTTGGATACTCACCAAGTTTCATTTCAGTCCTAGGCACTCAAAGGGCACTAAGCATAGAGTGTGAAAACTGAGTTTCCTTGAGAGCTGCTTGGAAGCCTGATGGTGTGTGAAGTTAGTGAGCCACATGGAGTTGTTCTCCCACAAGAACCACTCGGCTGATCCTTCTTCAATATGCCCTTCACCAACATGCAGTGTTTCCTTGATTGAATTAGCTCTCACACCAATATTTGCGTCTAGAGCCTTTACATTGAGGGCTATCTGAAAACGGCTGTGGCGCTGAAGTTGCCTGAGAATGTGGAGTTGGTGGCATGTGAAACCCGCATGTGGAGCATTCGTTTGTGTGGGATGCTCTACCAGGTTCATTCCTAGATAATGCACTCAAAGGGCACTAAGCATAGAGTGCGAAAACTGAGTTTCCTTGAGAGCTGCTTGGAAGCCTGATGGTGTGTGAAGTTAGTGAGCCAAATGGAATTGTTCTCCCACAAGAACCACTCGGCTGATCCTTCTTCAATATGCCCTTCACCAACATGCAGTGTTTCCTTGATTGAATTAGTTCTCACACCAATATTTGCATCTAGAGCCTTTGCATTGAGGGCTATCTGAAAACGGCTGTGGCGCTGAAGTTGCCTGTGAATGTGGAGTTGGTGGCATGTGAAACCGGCCTGTGGAGCATTCGTTTGTGTGGGATGCTCACCAAGCTTCATTTCAGTCCTAGGCACTCAAAGGGCACTAAGCATAGAGTGTGAAAACTGAGTTTCCTTGAGAGCTGCTTGGAAGCCTGATGGTGTGTGAAGTTAGTGAGCCAAATGGAGTTGTTCTCCCACAAGAACCACTCGGCTGATCCTTCTTCAATATGCCCTTCACCAACATGCAGTGTTTCCTTGATTGAATTAGCTCTCACACCAATATTTGCGTCTAGAGCCTTTGCATTGAGGGCTATCTGAAAACGGCTGTGGCGCTGAAGTTGCCTGAGAATGTGGAGTTGGCGGCATGTGACACCCGCATGTGGAGCAATCGTTTGTGTGGGATGCTCACCAAGTTTCATTTCAGTCCTAGGCACTCAAAGGGCACTAAGCATAGAGTGTGAAAACTGAGTTTCCTTGAGAGCTGCTTGGAAGCCTGATGGTGTGTGAGGTTAGTGAGCCAAATGGAGTTGTTCTCCCACAAGAACCACTCGGCTGATCCTTCTTCAATATGCCCTTCACCAACATGCAGTGTTTCCTTGATTGAATTAGCTCTCACACCAATATTTGCATCTAGAGCCTTTGCATTGAGGGCTATCTGAAAACGGCTGTGGTGCTGAAGTTGCCTGTGAATGTGGAGCTGGTGGCATGTGAAACCCGCCTGTGGAAAATTCATTTGTGTGGGATGCTCACCAAGCTTCATTTCAGTCGAAGACACTCAAAGGGCACTAAGCATAGAGTGTGAAAACTGAGTTTCCTTGAGAGCTGCTTGGAAGCCTGATGGTGTGTGAAGTTAGTGAGCCAAATGGAGTTGTTCAACCACAAGAACCACTCGGCTGATCCTTCTTCAATATGCCCTTCACCAACATGCAGTGTTTCCTTGATTGAATTAGCTCTCACACCAATATTTGCGTCTAGTGCCTTTGCATTGAGGGCTATCTGAAAACGGCTGTGGCGCTGAAGTTGCCTGAGAATGTGGAGTTGGCGGCATGTGACACCCGCATGTGGAGCAATCGTTTGTGTGGGATGCTCACCACGTTTCATTTCAGTCCTAGGCACTCAAAGGGCACTAAGCATAGAGTGTGAAAACTGAGTTTCTTTGAGAGCTGCTTGGAAGCCTGATGGTGTGTGAAGTTAGTGAGCCAAATGGAGTTGTTCTCCCACAAGAACCACTCGGCTGATCCTTCTTCAATATGCCCTTCACCAACATGCAGTGTTTCCTTGATTGAATTAGCTCTCACACCAATATTTGCGTCTAGAGCCTTTGCATTGAGGGCTATCTGAAAACGGCTGTGGCGCTGAAGTTGCCTGAGAATGTGGAGTTGGTGGCATGTGAAACCCGCATGTGGAGCATTCGTTTGTGTGGGATGCTCACCTAGCTTCATTTCAGTCCTAGGCACTCAAAGGGCACTAAGCATAGAGTGTGAAAACTGAGTTTCCTTGAGAGCTGCTTGGAAGCCTGATGGTGTGTGAGGTTAGTGAGCCAAATGGAATTGTTCTCCCACAAGAACCACTCGGCTGATCCTTCTTCAATATGCCCTTCACCAACATGCAGTGTTTCCTTGATTGAATTAGTTCTCACACCAATATTTGCATCTAGAGCCTTTGCATTGAGGGCTATCTGAAAACGGCTGTTTCGCTGAAGTTGCCTGTGAATGTGGAGTTGGTGGCATGTGAAACCGGCCTGTGGAGCATTCGTTTGTGTGGGATGCTCACCAAGCTTCATTTCAGTCCTAGGCACTCAAAGGGCACTAAGCATAGAGTGTGAAAACTGAGTTTCCTTGAGAGCTGCTTGGAAGCCTGATGGTGTGTGAAGTTAGTGAGCCAAATGGAGTTGTTCTCCCACAAGAACCACTCAGCTGATCCTTCTTCAATATGCCCTTCACCAACATGCAGTGTTTCCTTGATTGATTTAGCTCTCACACCAATATTTGCGTCTAGAGCCTTTGCATTGAGGGCTATCTGAAAACGGCTGTGGCGCTGAAGTTGCCTGTGAATGTGGAGTTGGTGGCATGTGAAACCCGCATGTGGAGCATTCGTTTGTTTTTGATACTCACCAAGTTTCATTTCAGTCCTAGGCACTCAAAGGGCACTAAGCATAGAGTGTGAAAACTGAGTTTCCTTGAGAGCTGCTTGGAAGCCTGATGGTGTGTGAAGTTAGTGAGCCACATGGAGTTGTTCTCCCACAAGAACCACTCGGCTGATCCTTCTTCAATATGCCCTTCACCAACATGCAGTGTTTCCTTGATTGAATTAGCTCTCACACCAATATTTGCGTCTAGAGCCTTTACATTGAGGGCTATCTGAAAACGGCTGTGGCGCTGAAGTTGCCTGAGAATGTGGAGTTGGTGGCATGTGAAACCCGCATGTGGAGCATTCGTTTGTGTGGGATGCTCTACCAGGTTCATTCCTAGATAATGCACTCAAAGGGCACTAAGCATAGAGTGTGAAAACTGAGTTTCCTTGAGAGCTGCTTGGAAGCCTGATGGTGTGTGAAGTTAGTGAGCCAAATGGAATTGTTCTCCCACAAGAACCACTCGGCTGATCCTTCTTCAATATGCCCTTCACCAACATGCAGTGTTTCCTTGATTGAATTAGTTCTCACACCAATATTTGCATCTAGAGCCTTTGCATTGAGGGCTATCTGAAAACGGCTGTGGCGCTGAAGTTGCCTGTGAATGTGGAGTTGGTGGCATGTGAAACCGGCCTGTGGAGCATTCGTTTGTGTGGGATGCTCACCAAGCTTCATTTCAGTCCTAGGCACTCAAAGGGCACTAAGCATAGAGTGTGAAAACTGAGTTTCCTTGAGAGCTGCTTGGAAGCCTGATGGTGTGTGAAGTTAGTGAGCCAAATGGAGTTGTTCTCCCACAAGAACCACTCGGCTGATCCTTCTTCAATATGCCCTTCACCAACATGCAGTGTTTCCTTGATTGAATTAGCTTTCACACCAATATTTGCGTCTAGAGCCTTTGCATTGAGGGCTATCTGAAAACGGCTGTGGCGCTGAAGTTGCCTGAGAATGTGGAGTTGGCGGCATGTGACACCCGCATGTGGAGCAATCGTTTGTGTGGGATGCTCACCAAGTTTCATTTCAGTCCTAGGCACTCAAAGGGCACTAAGCATAGAGTGTGAAAACTGAGTTTCCTTGAGAGCTGCTTGGAAGCCTGATGGTGTGTGAGGTTAGTGAGCCAAATGGAGTTGTTCTCCCACAAGAACCACTCGGCTGATCCTTCTTCAATATGCCCTTCACCAACATGCAGTGTTTCCTTGATTGAATTAGCTCTCACACCAATATTTGCATCTAGAGCCTTTGCATTGAGGGCTATCTGAAAACGGCTGTGGTGCTGAAGTTGCCTGTGAATGTGGAGCTGGTGGCATGTGAAACCCGCCTGTGGAAAATTCATTTGTGTGGGATGCTCACCAAGCTTCATTTCAGTCGAAGACACTCAAAGGGCACTAAGCATAGAGTGTGAAAACTGAGTTTCCTTGAGAGCTGCTTGGAAGCCTGATGGTGTGTGAAGTTAGTGAGCCAAATGGAGTTGTTCAACCACAAGAACCACTCGGCTGATCCTTCTTCAATATGCCCTTCACCAACATGCAGTGTTTCCTTGATTGAATTAGCTCTCACACCAATATTTGCGTCTAGTGCCTTTGCATTGAGGGCTATCTGAAAACGGCTGTGGCGCTGAAGTTGCCTGAGAATGTGGAGTTGGCGGCATGTGACACCCGCATGTGGAGCAATCGTTTGTGTGGGATGCTCACCACGTTTCATTTCAGTCCTAGGCACTCAAAGGGCACTAAGCATAGAGTGTGAAAACTGAGTTTCTTTGAGAGCTGCTTGGAAGCCTGATGGTGTGTGAAGTTAGTGAGCCAAATGGAGTTGTTCTCCCACAAGAACCACTCGGCTGATCCTTCTTCAATATGCCCTTCACCAACATGCAGTGTTTCCTTGATTGAATTAGCTCTCACACCAATATTTGCGTCTAGAGCCTTTACATTCAGGGCTATCTGAAAACGGCTGTGGCACTGAAGTTGCCTGTGAATGTGGAGTTGGTGGCATGTGAAACCGGCCTGTGGAGCATTCGTTTGTGTGGGATGCTCACCAAGCTTCATTTCAGTCCTAGGCACTCAAAGGGCACTAAGCATAGAGTGTGAAAACTGAGTTTCCTTGAGAGCTGCTTGGAAGCCTGATGGTGTGTGAAGTTAGTGAGCCAAATGGAGTTGTTCTCCCACAAGAACCACTCGGCTGATCCTTCTTCAATATGCCCTTCACCAACATGCAGTGTTTCCTTGATTGAATTAGCTCTCACACCAATATTTGCGTCTAGAGCCTTTGCATTGAGGGCTATCTGAAAACGGCTGTGGCGCTGAAGTTGCCTGAGAATGTGGAGTTGGCGGCATGTGACACCCGCATGTGGAGCAATCGTTTGTGTGGGATGCTCACCAAGTTTCATTTCAGTCCTAGGCACTCAAAGGGCACTAAGCATAGAGTGTGAAAACTGAGTTTCCTTGAGAGCTGCTTGGAAGCCTGATGGTGTGTGAGGTTAGTGAGCCAAATGGAGTTGTTCTCCCACAAGAACCACTCGGCTGATCCTTCTTCAATATGCCCTTCACCAACATGCAGTGTTTCCTTGATTGAATTAGCTCTCACACCAATATTTGCATCTAGAGCCTTTGCATTGAGGGCTATCTGAAAACGGCTGTGGTGCTGAAGTTGCCTGTGAATGTGGAGCTGGTGGCATGTGAAACCCGCCTGTGGAAAATTCATTTGTGTGGGATGCTCACCAAGCTTCATTTCAGTCGAAGACACTCAAAGGGCACTAAGCATAGAGTGTGAAAACTGAGTTTCCTTGAGAGCTGCTTGGAAGCCTGATGGTGTGTGAAGTTAGTGAGCCAAATGGAGTTGTTCAACCACAAGAACCACTCGGCTGATCCTTCTTCAATATGCCCTTCACCAACATGCAGTGTTTCCTTGATTGAATTAGCTCTCACACCAATATTTGCGTCTAGTGCCTTTGCATTGAGGGCTATCTGAAAACGGCTGTGGCGCTGAAGTTGCCTGAGAATGTGGAGTTGGCGGCATGTGACACCCGCATGTGGAGCAATCGTTTGTGTGGGATGCTCACCACGTTTCATTTCAGTCCTAGGCACTCAAAGGGCACTAAGCATAGAGTGTGAAAACTGAGTTTCCTTGAGAGCTGCTTGGAAGCCTGATGGTGTGTGAAGTTAGTGAGCCAAATGGAGTTGTTCTCCCACAAGAACCACTCGGCTGATCCTTCTTCAATATGCCCTTCACCAACATGCAGTGTTTCCTTGATTGAATTAGCTCTCACACCAATATTTGCGTCTAGAGCCTTTACATTGAGGGCTATCTGAAAACGGCTGTGGCACTGAAGTTGCCTGAGAATGTGGAGTTGGTGGCATGTGAAACCCGCATGTGGAGCATTCGTTTGTGTGGGATGCTCACCAAGCTTCATTTCAGTCCTAGGCACTCAAAGGGCACTAAGCATAGAGTGTGAAAACTGAGTTTTCTGGAGAGCTGCTTGGAAGCCTGATGGTGTGTGAAGTTAGTGAGCCAAATGGAGTTGTTCTCCCACAAGAACCACTCGGCTGATCCTTCTTCAATATGCCCTTCACCAACATGCAGTGTTTCCTTGATTGAATTAGCTCTCACATCAATATTTGCGTCTAGAGCCTTTGCATTGTGGGCTCTCTGAAAACGGCTGTGGCGCTGAAGTTGCCTGTGAATGTGGAGTTGGTGGCATGTGAAACCCGCATGTGGAGCATTCGTTTGTGTGGGATGCTCTACCAGGTCATTCCTAGATAATGCACTCAAAGGGCACTAAGCATAGAGTGTGAAAACTGAGTTTCCTTGAGAGCTGCTTGGAAGCCTGATGGTGTGTGAGGTTAGTGAGCCAAATGGAATTGTTCTCCCACAAGAACCACTCGGCTGATCCTTCTTCAATATGCCCTTCACCAACATGCAGTGTTTCCTTGATTGCATTAGCTCTCACACCAATATTTGCGTCTAGAGCCTTTGCAATGAGGGCTATCTGAAAACGGCTGTGGCGGTGAAGTTGCCTGAGAATGTGGAGTTGGTGGCATGTGAAACCCGCATGTGGAGCATTCGTTTGTGTGTGATCCTCACCTAGATTCATTAGAGTCCTAGGCACTCAAAGGGCACTAAGAATAGAGTGTGAAAACTGAGTTTCCTTGAGAGCTGCTTGGAAGCCTGATGGTGTGTGAAGTTAGTGAGCCAAATGGAGTTGTTCTCCCACAAGAACCACTCGGCTGATCCTTCTTCAATATGCCCTTAACCAACATGCAGTGTTTCCTTGATTGAATTAGCTCTCACACCAATATTTGCGTCTAGAGCCCTTGCATTGAGGGCTATCTGAAAACGGCTGTGGCGCTGAAGTTGCCTGTGAATGTGGAGTAGGTGGCATGTGAAACCCGCATGTGGAGCATTCGTTTGTGTGGGATGCTCAACCAGGTTCATTCCTAGATAATGCACTCAAAGGGCACTAAGGATAGAGTGTGAAAACTGAGTTTCCTTGAGAGCTGCTTCGAAGCCTGATGGTGTGTCAAGTTAGTGGGCCAAATGGAGTTGTTCTCCCACAAGAACCACTCGGCTGATCCTTCTTCAATATGCCCTTCACCAACATGCAGTGTTTCCTTGATTGAATTAGCTCTCACACCAATATTTGCGTCTAGAGCCCTTGCATTGAGGGCTATCTGAAAACGGCTGTGGCGCTGAAGTTGCCTGAGAATGTGGAGCTGGTGGCATGTGAAACCCGCATGTAGAGCATTCGTTTGTGTTTGATGCTCACCAACTTTCATTTCAGTCCTAGGGACTCAAAGGGCACTAAGCACAGAGTGTGAAAACTGAGTTTCCTTGAGAGCTGCTTGGAAGCCTGATGGTGTGTGAAGTTAGTGAGCCAAATGGAGTTGTTCTCCACAAGAACCACTCGGCTGGTCATTCTTCAATATGCCCTTCACCAACATGCAGTGTTTCCTTGATTGAATTAGCTCTCACACCAATATTTGCGTCTAGAGCCTTTGCATTGAGGGCTATCTGAAAACGGCTTGTGGCGCTGAAGTTGCCTGTGAATGTGGAGTTGGTGGCATGTGAAACCCGCATGTGGAGCATTCGTTTGTGTGGGATGCTCACCTAGCTTCATTTCAGTCCTAGGCACTCAAAGGGCACTAAGCATAGAGTGTGAAAACTGAGTTTCCTTGAGAGCTGCTTGGAAGCCTGATGGTGTGTGAGGTTAGTGAGCCAAATGGAATTGTTCTCCCACAAGAACCACTCGTTGATCCTTCTTCAATATGCCCTTCACCAACATGCAGTGTTTCCTTGATTGAATTAGTTCTCACACCAATATTTGCATCTAGAGCCTTTGCATTGAGGGCTATCTGAAAACGGCTGTGGCGCTGAAGTTGCCTGTGAATGTGGAGTTGGTGGCATGTGAAACCGGCCTGTGGAGCATTCGTTTGTGTGGGATGCTCACCAAGCTTCATTTCAGTCCTAGGCACTCAAAGGGCACTAAGCATAGAGTGTGAAAACTGAGTTTCCTTGAGAGCTGCTTGGAAGCCTGATGGTGTGTGAAGTTAGTGAGCCAAATGGAGTTGTTCTCCCACAAGAACCACTCAGCTGATCCTTCTTCAATATGCCCTTCACCAACATGCAGTGTTTCCTTGATTGATTTAGCTCTCACACCAATATTTGCGTCTAGAGCCTTTGCATTGAGGGCTATCTGAAAACGGCTGTGGCGCTGAGTTGCCTGAGAATGTGGAGTTGGTGGCATGTGAAACCCGCATGTGGAGCATTCGTTTGTGTTTGATACTCACCAAGTTTCATTTCAGTCCTAGGCACTCAAAGGGCACTAAGCATAGAGTGTGAAAACTGAGTTTCCTTGAGAGCTGCTTGGAAGCCTGATGGTGTGTGAAGTTAGTGAGCCACATGGAGTTGTTCTCCCACAAGAACCACTCGGCTGATCCTTCTTCAATATGCCCTTCACCAACATGCAGTGTTTCCTTGATTGAATTAGCTCTCACACCAATATTTGCGTCTAGAGCCTTTACATTGAGGGCTATCTGAAAACGGCTGTGGCGCTGAAGTTGCCTGAGAATGTGGAGTTGGTGGCATGTGAAACCCGCATGTGGAGCATTCGTTTGTGTGGGATGCTCTACCAGGTTCATTCCTAGATAATGCACTCAAAGGGCACTAAGCATAGAGTGTGAAAACTGAGTTTTCTGGAGAGCTGCTTGGAAGCCTGATGGTGTGTGAAGTTAGTGAGCCAAATGGAATTGTTCTCCCACAAGAACCACTCGGCTGATCCTTCTTCAATATGCCCTTCACCAACATGCAGTGTTTCCTTGATTGAATTAGCTCTCACACCAATATTTGCATCTAGAGCCTTTGCATTGAGGGCTATCTGAAAACGGCTGTGGCGCTGAAGTTGCCTGTGAATGTGGAGTTGGTGGCA
The DNA here is from genome assembly GCF_030435755.1 of Ochotona princeps. NCBI lineage: Eukaryota > Metazoa > Chordata > Mammalia > Lagomorpha > Ochotonidae > Ochotona > Ochotona princeps. The sequence goes on along the minus strand of NW_026697840.1, from coordinate 45,363 downwards.
TGTGAAACCGGCCTGTGGAGCATTCGTTTGTGTGGGATGCTCACCAAGCTTCATTTCAGTCCTAGGCACTCAAAGGGCACTAAGCATAGAGTGTGAAAACTGAGTTTCCTTGAGAGCTGCTTGGAAGCCTGATGGTGTGTGAAGTTAGTGAGCCAAATGGAGTTGTTCTCCCACAAGAACCACTCAGCTGATCCTTCTTCAATATGCCCTTCACCAACATGCAGTGTTTCCTTGATTGAATTAGCTCTCACACCAATATTTGCGTCTAGAGCCTTTTCATTGAGGGCTATCTGAAAACGGCTGTGGCGCTGAAGTTGCCTGTGAATGTGGAGTTGGTGGCATGTGAAACCCGCATGTGGAGCATTCCTTTGTGTGGAATGCTCTACCAGGTTCATTCCTAGATAATGCACTCAAAGGGCACTAAGCATAGAGTGTGAAAACTGAGTTTCCTTGAGAGCTGCTTGGAAGCCTGATGGTGTGTGAAGTTAGTGAGCCAAATGGAGTTGTTCTCCCACAAGAACCACTCGCTGATCCTTCTTCAATATGCCCTTCACCAACATGCAGTGTTTCCTTGATTGAATTAGCTCTCACACCAATATTTGCGTCTAGAGCCTTTGCATTGAGGGGTATCTGAAAACGGCTGTGGCGCTGAAGTTGCCTGAGAATGTGGAGTTGGCGGCATGTGAAACCCGCATGTGGAGCAATCGTTTGTGTGGGATGCTCACCAAGTTTCATTTCAGTCCTAGGCACTCAAAGGGCACTAAGCATAGAGTGTGAAAACTGAGTTTCCTTGAGAGCTGCTTCGAAGCCTGATGGTGTGTGAGGTTAGTGAGCCAAATGGAGTTGTTCTCCCACAAGAACCACTCGGCTGATCCTTCTTCAATATGCCCTTCACCAACATGCAGTGTTTCCTTGATTGAATTAGCTCTCACACCAATATTTGCATCTAGAGCCTTTGCATTGAGGGCTATCTGAAAACGGCTGTGGTGCTGAAGTTGCCTGTGAATGTGGAGCTGGTGGCATGTGAAACCCGCCTGTGGAAAATTCATTTGTGTGGGATGCTCACCAAGCTTCATTTCAGTCGAAGACACTCAAAGGGCACTAAGCATAGAGTGTGAAAACTGAGTTTCCTTGAGAGCTGCTTGGAAGCCTGATGGTGTGTCAAGTTAGTGAGCCAAATGGAGTTGTTCAACCACAAGAACCACTCGGCTGATCCTTCTTCAATATGCCCTTCACCAACATGCAGTGTTTCCTTGATTGAATTAGCTCTCACACCAATATTTGCGTCTAGTGCCTTTGCATTGAGGGCTATCTGAAAACGGCTGTGGCGCTGAAGTTGCCTGAGAATGTGGAGTTGGCGGCATGTGACACCCGCATGTGGAGCAATCGTTTGTGTGGATGCTCACCACGTTTCATTTCAGTCGAAGGCACTCAAAGGGCACTAAGCATAGAGTGTGAAAACTGAGTTTCTTTGAGAGCTGCTTGGAAGCCTGATGGTGTGTGAAGTTAGTGAGCCAAATGGAGTTGTTCTCCCACAAGAACCACTCGGCTGATCCTTCTTCAATATGCCCTTCACCAACATGCAGTGTTTCCTTGATTGAATTAGCTCTCACACCAATATTTGCGTCTAGAGCCTTTACATTGAGGACTGTCTGAAAACGGCTGTGGCACTGAAGTTGCCTGAGAATGTGGAGTTGGTGGCATGTGAAACCCGCATGTGGAGAATTTGTTTGTGTGGGATCCTCACCTAGCATCATTAGAATCCTAGGCACTCAAAGGGCACTAAGCATAGAGTGTGAAAACTGAGTTTCCTTGAGAGCTGCTTGGAAGCCTGATGGTGTGTGAAGTTAGTGAGCCAAATGGAGTTGTTCTCCCACAAGAACCACTCGGCTGATCCTTCTTCAATATGCCCTTCACCAACATGCAGTGTTTCCTTGATTGAATTAGCTCTCACATCAATATTTGCGTCTAGAGCCTTTGCATTGAGGGCTATCTGAAAACGGCTGTGGCGCTGAAGTTGCCTGTGAATGTGGAGTTGGTGGCATGTGAAACCCGCATGTGGAGCATTCGTTTGTGTGGGATGCTCTACCAGGTTCATTCCTAGATAATGCACTCAAAGGGCACTAAGCATAGAGTGTGAAAACTGAGTTTCCTTGAGAGCTGCTTGGAAGCCTGATGGTGTGTGAGGTTAGTGAGCCAAATGAATTGTTCTCCCACAAGAACCACTCGGCTGATCCTTCTTCAATATGCCCTTCACCAACATGCAGTGTTTCCTTGATTGAATTAGCTCTCACACCAATATTTGCGTCTAGAGCCTTTGCATTGAGGGCTATCTGAAAACGGCTGTGGCGCTGAAGTTGCCTGTGAATGTGGAGTTGGTGGCATGTGAAACCCGCCTGTGGAGCATTCGTTTGTGTGGGATGCTCACCAAGCTTCATTTCAGTCGAAGGCACTCAAAGGGCACTAAGCATAGAGTGTGAAAACTGAGTTTCCTTTAGAGCTGCTTGGAAACCTGATGGTGTGTGAAGTTAGTGAGCCAAATGGAGTTGTTCTCCCACAAGAACCACTCGGCTGAAACTTCTTCAATATGCCCTTCACCAACATGCAGTGTTTCCTTGATTGAATTAGCTCTCACACCAATATTTGCGTCTAGAGCCTTTACATTGTGGGCTATCTGAAAACGGCTGTGGCGCTGAAGTTGCCTGAGAATGTGGAGTTGGTGGCATGTGAAACCCGCATGTGGAGCATTCGTTTGTGTGGATGCTCACCAAGCTTCATTTCAGTCCTAGGTACTCAAAGGGCACTAAGCATAGAGTGTGAAAACTGAGTTTCCTTGAGAGCTGCTTGGAAGCCTGATGGTGTGTGAAGTTAGTGAGCCAAATGGAGTTGTTCTCCCACAAGAACCACTCGGCTGATCCTTCTTCAATATGCCCTTCACCAACATGCAGTGTTTCCTTGATTGAATTAGCTCTCACATCAATATTTGCGTCTAGAGCCTTTGCATTGAGGGGTATCTGAAAACGGCTGTGGCGCTGAAGTTGCCTGTGAATGTGGAGTTGGTGGCATGTGAAACCCGCATGTGGAGCATTCGTTTGTGTGGGATGCTCTACCAGGTTCATTCCTAGATAATGCACTCAAAGGGCACTAAGCATAGAGTGTGAAAACTGAGTTTCCTTGAGAGCTGCTTGGAAGCCTGATGGTGTGTGAGGTTAGTGAGCCAAATGGAATTGTTCTCCCACAAGAAAAACTCGGCTGATCCTTCTTCAATATGCCCTTCACCAACATGCAGTGTTTCCTTGATTGAATTCGCTCTCACACCAATATTTGCGTCTAGAGCCTTTGCATTGAGGGCTATCTGAAACGGCTGTGGCGCTGAAGTTGCCTGTGAATGTGGAGTTGGTGGCATGTGAAACCCGCCTGTGGAGCATTCATTTGTGTGGGATGCTCACCAAGCTTCATTTCAGTCGAAGGCACTCAAAGGGCACTAAACATAGAGTGTGAAAACTGAGTTTCCTTGAGAGCTGCTTGGAAACCTGATGGTGTGTGAAGTTAGTGAGCCAAATGGAGTTGTTCTCCCACAAGAACCACTCGGCTGATCCTTCTTCAATATGCCCTTCACCAACATGCAGTGTTTCCTTGATTGAATTAGCTCTCACACCAATATTTGCGTCTAGAGCCTTTACATTGAGGGCTATCTGAAAACGGCTGTGGCGCTGAAGTTGCCTGAGAATGTGGAGTTGGTGGCATGTGAAACCCGCATGTGGAGCATTCGTTTGTGTGGGATGCTCACCAAGCCTCATTTCAGTCCTAGGTACTCAAAGGGCACTAAGCATAGAGTGTGAAAACTGAGTTTCCTTGAGAGCTGCTTGGAAGCCTGATGGTGTGTGAAGTTAGTGAGCCAAATGGAGTTGTTCTCCCACAAGAACCACTCGGCTGATCCTTCTTCAATATGCCCTTCACCAACATGCAGTGTTTCCTTGATTGAATTAGCTCTCACATCAATATTTGCGTCTAGAGCCTTTGCATTGAGGACTCTATGAAAACGGCTGTGGCGCTGAAGTTGCCTGTGAATGTGGAGTTGGTGGCATGTGCAACCCGCATGTGGAGCATTCGTTTGTGTGGGATGCTCTACCAGGATCATTCCTAGATAATGCACTCAAAGGGCACTAAGCATAGAGTGTGAAAACTGAGTTTCCTTGACAGCTGCTTGGAAGCCTGATGGTGTGTGCAGTTAGTGAGCCAAATGGAGTTGTTCTCCCACAAGAACCACTCGGCTGATCCTTTTTCAATATGCCCTTCACCAACATGCAGTGTTTTCTTGATTGAATTAGCTCTCACATCAATATTTGCGTCTAGAGCCTTTGAATTGAGGGCTATCTGAAAACGGCTGTGGCGCTGAAGTTGCCTGAGAATGTGGAGTTGGTGGCATGTGAAACCCGCATGTGGAGCATTCGTTTGTGTGGGATGCTCACCAAGCTTCATTTCAGTCCTAGGTACTCAAAGAGCACTAAGCATAGAGTGTGAAAACTGAGTTTTCTTGAGAGCTGCTTGGAAGCCTGATGGTGTGTGAAGTTAGTGAGCCAAATGGAGTTGTTCTCCCACAAGAACCACTCGGCTGATCCTTCTTTCAAATATGCCCTTCACCAACATGCAGTGTTTCCTTGATTGAATTAGCTCTCACACCAATATTTGCGTCTAGTGCCTTTGCATTGAGGGCTATCTGAAAACGGCTGTGGCGCTGAAGTTGCCTGAGAATGTGGAGGTGGCGGCATGTGACACCCGCATGTGGAGCAATCGTTTGTGTGGGATGCTCACCAAGTTTCATTTCAGTCCTAGGCACTCAAAGGGCACTAAGCATAGAGTGTGAAAACTGAGTTTCCTTGAGAGCTGCTTGGAAGCCTGATGGTGTGTGAAGTTAGTGAGCCAAATGGAGTTGTTCTCCCACAAGAACCACTCGGCTGATCCTTCTTCAATATGCCCTTCACCAACATGCAGTGTTTCCTTGATTGAATTAGCTCTCACACCAATATTTGCGTCCAGAGCCTTTACATTGAGGGCTATCTGAAAACGGCTGTGGCACTGAAGTTGCCTGAGAATGTGGAGTTGGTGGCATGTGACACCCGCATGTGGAGCATTCGTTTGTGTGGGATGCTCACCAAGCTTCATTCAGTCCTAGACACTCAAAGGGCACTAAGCATAGAGTGTGAAAACTGAGTTTTCTGGAGAGCTGCTTGAAGCCTGATGGTGTGTGAAGTTAGTGAGCCAAATGGAGTTGTTCTCCCACAAGAACCACTCGGCTGATCCTTCTTCAATATGCCCTTCACCAACATGCAGTGTTTCCTTGATTGAATTAGCTCTCACATCAATATTTGCGTCTAGAGCCTTTGCATTGAGGGCTCTCTGAAAACGGCTGTGGCGCTGAAGTTGCCTGTGAATGTGGAGTTGGTGGCATGTGAAACCCGCATGTGGAGCATTCGTTTGTGTGGGATGCTCTACCAGGTTCATTCCTAGATAATGCACTCAAAGGGCACTAAGCATACAGTGTGAAAACTGAGTTTCCTTGAGAGCTGCTTGGAAGCCTGATGGTCTGTGAGGTTAGTGAGCCAAATGGAATTGTTCTCCCACAAGAACCACTCGGCTGATCCTTCTTCAATATGCCCTTCACCAACATGCAGTGTTTCCTTGATTGAATTAGCTCTCACACCAATATTTGCATCTAGAGCCTTTACATTGAGGGCTATCTGAAAAACGGCTGTGGCGCTGAAGTTGCCTGAGAATGTGGAATTGGTGGCATGTGAAACCCGCATGTGGAGCATTCGTTTGTGTGGGATGCTCTACCAGGTTCATTTCTAGATAATGCACTCAGAGGGCACTAAGCAAAGAGTGTGAAAACTGAGTTTCCTTGACAGCTGCTTGGAAGCCTGATGGTGTGTGAAGTTAGTGAGCCAAATGGAGTTGTTCTCCCACAAGAACCACTCAGCGGATCCTTCTTCAATATGCCCTTCACCAACATGCAGTGTTTCCTTGATTGAATTAGCTCTCACACCAATATTTGCGTCTAGAGCCTTTGCATTGAGGGCTATCTGAAAACGGCTGTGGCGCTGAAGTTGCCTGAGAATGTGGATTTGGTGGCATGTGAAACCGCATGTGGAGCATTCGTTTGTGTGGGATGCTCTACCAGGTTCATTTCTAGATAATGCACTCAGAGGGCACTAAGCATAGAGTGTGAAAACTGAGTTTCCTTGACAGCTGCTTGGAAGCCTGATGGTGTGTGAAGTTAGTGAGCCAAATGGAGTTGTTCTCCCACAAGAACCACTCGGCTGATCCTTTTTCAATATGCCCTTCACCAACATGCAGTGTTTTCTTGATTGAATTAGCTCTCACATCAATATTTGCGTCTAGAGCCTTTGAATTGAGGGCTATCTGAAAACGGCTTGTGGCGCTGAAGTTGCCTGTGAATGTGGAGTTGGTGGCATGTGAAACCCGCATGTGCAGCAATCGTTTGTGTGGGATGCTCTAACAGGTTCATTCCTAGATAATGCACTCAAAGGGCACTAAGCATAGAGTGTGAAAACTGAGTTTCCTTGAGAGCTGCTTGGAAGCCTGATGGTGTGTGAAGTTAGTGAGCCAAATGGAGTTGTACTCCCACAAGAACCACTCGGCTGATCCTTTTTCAATATGCCCTTCACCAACATGCAGTGTTTCCTTGATTGAATTAGCTCTCACACCAATATGTGCGTTTAGAACCTTTGAATTGAGGGCTATCTGAAAACAGCTGTGGCGCTGAAGTTGCCTGAGAATGTGGAGTTGGTGGCATGTGAAACCCGCATGTGGAGCATTCGTTTGTGTGGGATGCTCACCAAGCTTCATTTCAGTCCTACGTACTCAAAGAGCACTAAGCATAGAGTGTGAAAACAGTTTTCTTGAGAGCTGCTTGGAAGCCTGATGGTGTGTGAAGTTAGTGAGCCAAATGGAGTTGTTCTCCCACAAGAACACTCGGCTGATCCTTCTTCAATATGCCCTTCACCAACATGCAGTGTTTCCTTGATTGAATTAGCTCTCACACCAATATTTGCGTCTAGAGCCTTTGAATTGAGGGCTATCTGAAAACGGCTGTGGCGCTGAAGTTGCCTGAGAATGTGGAGTTGGTGGCATGTGAAACCCGCATGTGGAGCATTCGTTTGTGTGGGATGCTCACCTAGCTTCATTTCAGTCCTAGGCACTCAAAGGGCACTAAGCATAGAGTGTGAAAACTGAGTTTCCTTGAGAGCTTCTTGAAGCCTGATGGTGTGTGAGGTTAGTGAGCCAAATGGAGTTGTTCTCCCACAAGAACCACTCGGCTGATCCTTCTTCAATATGCCCTTCACCAACATGCAGTGTTTCCTTGATTGAATTAGCTCTCACACCAATCTATGCGTCCTGAGCCTTTGTATTGAGGGCTATCTGAAAACGGCTGTGGCGCTGAAGTTGCCTGTGAATGTGGAGTTGGTGGCATGTGAAACCCGCATGTGGAGCATTCGTTTGTGTGGGATGCTCTACCAGGTTCATTCCTAGATAATGCACTCAAAGGGCACTAAGCATAGAGTGTGAAAACTGAGTTTCCTTGACAGCTGCTTGGAAGCCTGATGGTGTGTGAAGTTAGTGAGCCAAATGGAGTTGTTCTCCCACAAGAACCACTCGGCTGATCCTTTTTCAATATGCCCTTCACCAACATGCAGTGTTTTCTTGATTGAATTAGCTCTCACATCAATATTTGCGTCTAGAGCCTTTGAATTGAGGCTATCTGAAAACGGCTGTGGCGCTGAAGTTGCCTGAGAATGTGGAGTTGGTGGCATGTGAAACCCGCATGTGGAGCATTCGTTTGTGTGGGATGCTCACCAAGCTTCATTTCAGTCCTAGGTACTCAAAGAGCACTAAGCATAGAGTGTGAAAACTGAGTTTTCTTGAGAGCTGCTTGGAAGCCTGATGGTGTGTGAAGTTAGTGAGCCAAATGGAGTTGTTCTCCCACAAGAACCACTCGGCTGATCCTTCTTCAATATGCCCTTCACCAACATGCAGTGTTTCCTTGATTGAATTAGCTCTCACACCAATATTTGCGTCTAGTGCCTTTGCATTGAGGGCTATCTGAAAACGGCTGTGGCGCTGAAGTTGCCTGAGAATGTGGAGGTGGCGGCATGTGACACCCGCATGTGGAGCAATCGTTTGTGTGGGATGCTCACCAAGTTTCATTTCAGTCCTAGGCACTCAAAGGGCACTAAGCATAGAGTGTGAAAACTGAGTTTCCTTGAGAGCTGCTTGGAAGCCTGATGGTGTGTGAAGTTAGTGAGCCAAATGGAGTTGTTCTCCCACAAGAACCACTCGGCGGATCCTTCTTCAATATGCCCTTCACCAACATGCAGTGTTTCCTTGATTGAATTAGCTCTCACACCAATATTTGCGTCTAGAGCCTTTACATTGAGGGCTATCTGAAAACGGCTGTGGCACTGAAGTTGCCTGAGAATGTGGAGTTGGTGGCATGTGACACCCGCATGTGGAGCATTCGTTTGTGTGGGATGCTCACCAAGCTTCATTTCAGTCCTAGACACTCAAAGGGCACTAAGCATAGAGTGTGAAAACTGAGTTTTCTGGAGAGCTGCTTGGAAGCCTGATGGTGTGTGAAGTTAGTGAGCCAAATGGAGTTGTTCTCCCACAAGAACCACTCGGCTGATCCTTCTTCAATATGCCCTCACCAACATGCAGTGTTTCCTTGATTGAATTAGCTCTCACATCAATATTTGCGTCTAGAGCCTTTGCATTGAGGGCTCTCTGAAAACGGCTGTGGCGCTGAAGTTGCCTGTGAATGTGGAGTTGGTGGCATGTGAAACCCGCATGTGGAGCATTCGTTTGTGTGGGATGCTCTACCAGGTTCATTCCTAGATAATGCACTCAAAGGGCACTAAGCATAGAGTGTGAAAACTGAGTTTCCTTGACAGCTGCTTGGAAGCCTGATGGTGTGTGAAGTTAGTGAGCCAAATGGAGTTGTTCTCCCACAAGAACCACTCGGCTGATCCTTTTTCAATATGCCCTTCACCAACATGCAGTGTTTTCTTGATTGAATTAGCTCTCACATCAATATTTGCGTCTAGAGCCTTTGAATTGAGGGCTATCTGAAAACGGCTGTGGCGCTGAAGTTGCCTGAGAATGTGGAGTTGGTGGCATGTGAAACCCGCATGTGGAGCATTCGTTTGTGTGGGATGCTCACCAAGCTTCATTTCAGTCCTAGGTACTCAAAGAGCACTAAGCATAGAGTGTGAAAACTGAGTTTTCTTGAGAGCTGCTTGGAAGCCTGATGGTGTGTGAAGTTAGTGAGCCAAATGGAGTTGTTCTCCCACAAGAACCACTCGGCTGATCCTTCTTCAATATGCCCTTCACCAACATGCAGTGTTTCCTTGATTGAATTAGCTCTCACACCAATATTTGCGTCTAGTGCCTTTGCATTGAGGGCTATCTGAAAACGGCTGTGGCGCTGAAGTTGCCTGAGAATGTGGAGGTGGCGGCATGTGACACCCGCATGTGGAGCAATCGTTTGTGTGGGATGCTCACCAAGTTTCATTTCAGTCCTAGGCACTCAAAGGGCACTAAGCATAGAGTGTGAAAACTGAGTTTCCTTGAGAGCTGCTTGGAAGCCTGATGGTGTGTGAAGTTAGTGAGCCAAATGGAGTTGTTCTCCCACAAGAACCACTCGGCTGATCCTTCTTCAATATGCCCTTCACCAACATGCAGTGTTTCCTTGATTGAATTAGCTCTCACACCAATATTTGCGTCTAGAGCCTTTACATTGAGGGCTATCTGAAAACGGCTGTGGCACTGAAGTTGCCTGAGAATGTGGAGTTGGTGGCATGTGACACCCGCATGTGGAGCATTCGTTTGTGTGGGATGCTCACCAAGCTTCATTTCAGTCCTAGACACTCAAAGGGCACTAAGCATAGAGTGTGAAAACTGAGTTTTCTGGAGAGCTGCTTGGAAGCCTGATGGTGTGTGAAGTTAGTGAGCCAAATGGAGTTGTTCTCCCACAAGAACCACTCGGCTGATCCTTCTTCAATATGCCCTTCACCAACATGCAGTGTTTCCTTGATTGAATTAGCTCTCACATCAATATTTGCGTCTAGAGCCTTTGCATTGAGGGCTCTCTGAAAACGGCTGTGGCGCTGAAGTTGCCTGTGAATGTGGAGTTGGTGGCATGTGAAACCCGCATGTGGAGCATTCGTTTGTGTGGGATGCTCTACCAGGTTCATTCCTAGATAATGCACTCAAAGGGCACTAAGCATACAGTGTGAAAACTGAGTTTCCTTGAGAGCTGCTTGGAAGCCTGATGGTCTGTGAGGTTAGTGAGCCAAATGGAATTGTTCTCCCACAAGAACCACTCGGCTGATCCTTCTTCAATATGCCCTTCACCAACATGCAGTGTTTCCTTGATTGAATTAGCTCTCACACCAATATTTGCATCTAGAGCCTTTACATTGAGGGCTATCTGAAAACGGCTGTGGCTCTGAAGTTGCCTGAGAATGTGGAATTGGTGGCATGTGAAACCCGCATGTGGAGCATTCGTTTGTGTGGGATGCTCTACCAGGTTCATTTCTAGATAATGCACTCAGAGGGCACTAAACAAAGAGTGTGAAAACTGAGTTTCCTTGACAGCTGCTTGGAAGCCTGATGGTGTGTGAAGTTAGTGAGCCAAATGGAGTTGTTCTCCCACAAGAACCACTCAGCGGATCCTTCTTCAATATGCCCTTCACCAACATGCAGTGTTTCCTTGATTGAATTAGCTCTCACACCAATATTTGCGTCTAGAGCCTTTGCATTGAGGGCTCTCTGAAAACGGCTGTGGCGCTGAAGTTGCCTGAGAATGTGGAATTGGTGGCATGTGAAACCCGCATGTGGAGCATTCGTTTGTGTGGGATGCTCTACCAGGTTCATTTCTAGATAATGCACTCAGAGGGCACTAAGCATAGAGTGTGAAAACTGAGTTTCCTTGACAGCTGCTTGGAAGCCTGATGGTGTGTGAAGTTAGTGAGCCAAATGAGTTGTTCTCCCACAAGAACCACTCGGCTGATCCTTCTTCAATATGCCCTTCACCAACATGCAGTGTTTTCTTGATTGAATTAGCTCTCACATCAATATTTGCGTCTAGAGCCTTTGAATTGAGGGCTATCTGAAAACGGCTGTGGCGCTGAAGTTGCCTGTGAATGTGGAGTTTGTGGCATGTGAAACCCGCATGTGCAGCAATCGTTTGTGTGGGATGCTCTAACAGGTTCATTCCTAGATAATGCACTCAAAGGGCACTAAGCATAGAGTGTGAAAACTGAGTTTCCTTGAGAGCTGCTTGGAAGCCTGATGGTGTGTGAAGTTAGTGAGCCAAATGGAGTTGTACTCCCACAAGAACCACTCGGCTGATCGTTTTTCAATATGCCCTTCACCAACATGCAGTGTTTCCTTGATTGAATTAGCTCTCACACCAATATGTGCGTTTAGAACCTTTGAATTGAGGGCTATCTGAAAACAGCTGTGGCGCTGAAGTTGCCTGAGAATGTGGAGTTGGTGGCATGTGAAACCCGCATGTGGAGCATTCGTTTGTGTGGGATGCTCACCAAGCTTCATTTCAGTCCTACGTACTCAAAGAGCACTAAGCATAGAGTGTGAAAACTGAGTTTCTTGAGAGCTGCTTGGAAGCCTGATGGTGTGTGAAGTTAGTGAGCCAAATGGAGTTGTTCTCCACAAGAACCACTCGGCTGATCCTTCTTCAATATGCCCTTCACCAACATGCAGTGTTTCCTTGATTGAATTAGCTCTCACACCAATATTTGCGTCTAGAGCCTTTGAATTGAGGGCTATCTGAAAACGGCTGTGGCGCTGAAGTTGCCTGAGAATGTGGAGTTGGTGGCATGTGAAACCCGCATGTGGAGCATTCGTTTGTGTGGGATGCTCACCTAGCTTCATTTCATTCCTAGGCACTCAAAGGGCACTAAGCATAGAGTGTGAAAACTGAGTTTCCTTGAGAGATGCTTGGAAGCCTGATGGTGTGTGAGGTTAGTGAGCCAAATGGAGTTGTTCTCCCACAAGAACCACTCGGCTGATCCTTCTTCAATATGCCCTTCACCAACATGCAGTGTTTCCTTGATTGAATTAGCTCTCACACCAATCTATGCGTCCTGAGCCTTTGTATTGAGGGCTATCTGAAAACGGCTGTGGCGCTGAAGTTGCCTGTGAATGTGGAGTTGGTGGCATGTGAAACCCGCATGTGGAGCATTGGTTTGTGTGGGATGCTCTACCAGGTTCATTCCTAGATAATGCACTCAGAGGGCACTAAGCATAGAGTGTGAAAACTGAGTTTCCTTGAGAGCTGCTTGGAAGCTGATGGTGTATGAAGTTAGTGAGCCAAATGGAATTGTTCTAACACAAGAACCACTCGGCTGATCCTTCTTCAATATGCCCTTCACCAACATGCAGTGTTTCCTTGATTGAATTAGCTCTCACACCAATATTTGCATCTAGAGCCTTTGTATTGAGGGCTATCTGAAAACGGCTGTGGCGCTGAAGTTGCCTGTGAATGTGGAGTTGGTGGCATGTGAAACCGGCCTGTGGAGCATTCGTTTGTGTGGGATGCTCACCAAGCTTCATTTCATTCGAAGGCACTCAAAGGGCACTAAGCATAGAGTGTGAAAACTGAGTTTCCTTGAGAGCTGCTTGGAAGCCTGATGGTGTGTGAAGTTAGTGAGCCAAATGGAGTTGTTCTCCCACAAGAACCACTCAGCTGATCCTTCTTCAATATGCCCTTCACCAACATGCAGTGTTTCCTTGATTGAATTAGCTCTCACACCAATATTTGCGTCCAGAGCCTTTGCATTGAGGGCTATCAGAAAACGGCTGTGGCGCTGAAGTTGCCTGTGAATGTGGAGTTGGTGGCATGTGAAACCCGCATGTGCAGCATTCGTTTGTGTGGGATGCTCTACCAGGTTCATTTCTAGATAATGCACTCAAAGGGCACTAAGCATAGAGTGTGAAAACTGAGTTTCCTTGAGAGCTGCTTGGAAGCCAGATGGTGTGTGAAGTTAGTGAGCCAAATGGAGTTGTTCTCCCACAAGAACCACTCGGCTGATCCTTCTTCAATATGCCCTTCACCAACATGCAGTGTTTCCTTGATTGAATTAGCTCTCACACCAATATTTGTGTCTAGAGCCTTTAAATTGAAGGCTCTCTGAAAACGGCTGTGGCGCTGAAGTTGCCTGTGAATGTGGAGTTGGTGGCATGTGAAACCCTCATGTGGAGCATTCGTTTGTGTGGGATGCTCACCAAGCTTCATTTCAATCCTAGGCAGTCAAAGGGCACTAAGCATAGAGTTGAAAACTGAGTTTCCTTGAGAGCTGCTTGGAAGCCTGATGGTGTGTGAAGTTAGTGAGCCAAATGGAGTTGTTCTCCCACAAGAACCACTCAGCGGATCCTTCTTCAATATGCCCTTCACCAACATGCAGTGTTTCCTTGATTGAATTAGCTCTCACACCAATATTTGCGTCTAGAGCCTTTGCATTGAGGGCTATCTGAAAACGGCTGTGGCGCTGAAGTTGCCTGTGAATGTGGAGTTGGTGGCATGTGAAACCCGCATGTGGAGCATTCGTTTGTGTGGGATGCTCACCACGTTTCATTTCCGTCCTAGGCACTCAAAGGGCACTAAGCATAGAGTGTGAAAACTGAGTTTCCTTGAGAGCTGCTTGGAAGCCTGATGGTGTGTGAAGTTAGTGAGCCAAATGGAGTTGTTCTCCCACAAGAACCACTCGGCTGATCCTTCTTCAATATGCCCTTCACCAACATGCAGTGTTTCCTTGATTGAATTAGCTCTCACACCAATATTTGCATCTAGAGCCTTTGCATTGAGGGCTATCTGAAAACGGCTGTGGCGCTGAAGTTGCCTGAGAATGTGGAGTTGGTGGCATGTGAAACCCGCATGTGGAGCATTCGTTTGTGTGGGATGCTCACCTAGCTTCATTTCAGTCCTCGGCACTCAGAGGGCACTAAGCATAGAGTGTGAAAACTGAGTTTCCTTGAGAGCTGCTTGGAAGCCTGAGGGTGTGTGAGGTTAGTGAGCCAAATGGAGTTGTTCTCCCACAAGAACCACTCGGCTGATCCTTCTTCAATATGCCCTTCACCAACATGCAGTGTTTCTTGATTAAGTTAGCTCTCACACCAATCTATGCGTCCTGAGCCTTTGTATTGAGGGCTATCTGAAAACGGCTGTGGCGCTGAAGTTGCCTGAGAATGTGGAGTTGGTGGCATGTGAAACCCGCATGTGGAGCATTCGTTTGTGTGGGATGCTCTACCAGGTTCATTTCTAGATAATGCACTCAAAGGGCACTAAGCATAGAGTGTGAAAACTGAGTTTCCTTGAGAGCTGCTTGGAAGCCTGATGGTGTGTGAAGTTAGTGAGCCAAATGGAGTTGTTCTCCCACAAGAACCACTCGGCTGATCCTTCTTCAATATGCCCTTCACCAACATGCAGTGTTTCCTTGATTGAATTAGCTCTCACACCAATATTTGCGTCTAGAGCCTTTGCATTGAGGGCTATCTGAAAACGGCTGTGGCGCTGAAGTTGCCTGTGAATGTGGAGTTGGTGGCATGTGAAACCCACATGTGGAGCATTCGTTTGTGTGGGATGCTCACCAAGCTTCATTTCAATCCTAGGCAGTCAAAGGGCACTAAGCATAGAGTGTGAAAACTGAGTTTCCTTGAGAGCTGCTTGGAAGCCTGATGGTGTGTGAAGTTAGTGAGCCAAATGGAGTTGTTCTCCCACAAGAACCACTCAGCTGATCCTTCTTCAATATGCCCTTCACCAACATGCAGTGTTTCCTTGATTGAATTAGCTCTCACACCAATATTTTCGTCTAGAGCCTTTGCATTGAGGGCTATCTGAAAAGGGCTGTGGCGCTGAAGTTGCCTGAGAATGTGGTGTTGGTGGCATGAGAAACCCGCATGTGGAGCATTCGTTTGTGTGGGATGCTTACCAATTATCATTTCAATCCAAGGCACTCAAAGGGCACTAAGCATAGAGTGTGAAAACTGAGTTTCCTTGAGAGCTGCTTGGAAGCCTGATGGTGTGTGAAGTTAGTGAGCCAAATGGAGTTGTTCTCCCACAAGAACCACTCGGCTGATCCTTCTTCAATATGCCCTTCACCAACATGCAGTGTTTCCTTGATTGAATTAGCTCTCACACCAATATTTGCATCTAGAGCCTTTGCATTGAGGGCTATCTGAACACGGCTGTGGCGCTGAAGTTGCCTGTGAATGTGGAGTTGGTGGCATGTGAAACCCGCATGTGGAGCATTCGTTTGTGTGGGATGCTCACCACGTTTCATTTCAGTCCTAGGTACTCAAAGGGCACTAAGCATAGAGTGTGAAAACTGAGTTTCCTTGAGAGCTGCTTGGAAGCCTGATGGTGTGTGAAGTTAGTGAGCCAAATGGAGTTGTTCTCCCACAAGAACCACTCGGCTGATCCTTCTTCAATATGCCCTTCACCAACATGCAGTGTTTCCTTGATTGAATTAGCTCTCACACCAATATTTGCGTCTAGAGCCTTTGAATTGAGGGCTATCTGAAAACGGCTGTGGCGCTGAAGTTGCCTGTGAATGTGGAGTTGGTGGCATGTGAAACCCGCATGTGGAGCATTCGTTTGTGTGGGATGCTCACCTAGCTTCATTTCAGTCCTAGGCACTCAAAGGGCACTAAGCATAGAGTGTGAAAACTGAGTTTCCTTGAGAGCTGCTTGGAAGCCTGATGGTGTATGAAGTTAGTGAGCCAAATGGAGTTGTTCTCCCACAAGAACCACTCGGCTGATCCTTCTTCAATATGCCCTTCACCAACATGCAGTGTTTCCTTGATTGAATTAGCTCTCACATCAGTATTTGCGTCTAGAGCCTTTGCATTGAGGGCTCTCTGAAAATGGCTGTGGCGCTGAAGTTGCCTGTGAATGTGGAGTTGGTGGCATGTGAAACCCGCATGTGGAGCATTCGTTTGTGTGGGATGCTCTACCAGATTCATTCCTAGATAATGCACTCAAAGGGCACTAAGCATAGAGTGTGAAAACTGAGTTTCCTTGAGAGCTGCTTGGAAGCCTGATGGTGTGTGAAGTTAGTGAGCCAAATGGAGTTGTTCTCCCACAAGAACCACTCGGCTGATCCTTCTTCAATATGCCCTTCACCAACATGCAGTGTTTCCTTGATTGAATTAGCTCTCACACCAATATTTGTGTCTAGAGCCTTTAAATTGAAGGCTATCTGAAAACGGCTGTGGCGCTGAAGTTGCCTGTGAATGTGGAGTTGGTGGCATGTGAAACCCGCATGTGGAGCATTCGTTTGTGTGGGATGCTCACCAAGCTTCATTTCAATCCTAGGCAGTCAAAGGGCACTAAGCATAGAGTTGAAAACTGAGTTTCCTTGAGAGCTGCTTGGAAGCCTGATGGTGTGTGAAGTTAGTGAGCCAAATGGAGTTGTTCTCCCACAAGAACCACTCAGCGGATCCTTCTTCAATATGCCCTTCACCAACATGCAGTGTTTCCTTGATTGAATTAGCTCTCACACCAATATTTGCGTCTAGAGCCTTTGCATTGAGGGCTATCTGAAAACGGCTGTGGCGCTGAAGTTGCCTGTGAATGTGGAGTTGGTGGCATGTGAAACCCGCATGTGGAGCATTCGTTTGTGTGGGATGCTCACCACGTTTCATTTCCGTCCTAGGCACTCAAAGGGCACTAAGCATAGAGTGTGAAAACTGAGTTTCCTTGAGAGCTGCTTGGAAGCCTGATGGTGTGTGAAGTTAGTGAGCCAAATGGAGTTGTTCTCCCACAAGAACCACTCGGCTGATCCTTCTTCAATATGCCCTTCACCAACATGCAGTGTTTCCTTGATTGAATTAGCTCTCACACCAATATTTGCGTCTAGAGCCTTTGCATTGAGGGCTATCTGAAAACGGCTGTGGCGCTGAAGTTGCCTGAGAATGTGGAGTTGGTGGCATGTGAAACCCGCATGTGGAGCATTCGTTTGTGTGGGATGCTCACCTAGCTTCATTTCAGTCCTAGGCACTCAGAGGGCACTAAGCATAGAGTGTGAAAACTGAGTTTCCTTGAGAGCTGCTTGGAAGCCTGATGGTGTGTGAGGTTAGTGAGCCAAATGGAGTTGTTCTCCCACAAGAACCACTCGGCTGATCATTCTTCAATATGCCCTTCACCAACATGCAGTGTTTCCTTGATTGAATTAGCTCTCACACCAATCTATGCGTCCTGAGCCTTTGTATTGAGGGCTATCTGAAAACGGCTGTGGCGCTGAAGTTGCCTGAGAATGTGGAGTTGGTGGCATGTGAAACCCGCATGTGGAGCATTCGTTTGTGTTTGATACTCACCAAGTTTCATTTCAGTCCTAGGCACTCAAAGGGCACTAAGCATACAGTGTGAAAACCGAGTTTCCTTGAGAGCTGCTTGGAAGCCTGATGGTGTGTGAAGTTAGTGAGCCACATGGAGTTGTTCTCCCACAAGAACCACTCGGCTGATCCTTCTTCAATATGCCCTTCACCAACATGCAGTGTTTCCTTGATTGAATTAGCTCTCACACCGATATTTGCGTCTAGAGCCTTTACATTCAGGGCTATCTGAAAACGGCTGTGGCGCTGAAGTTGCCTGTGAATGTGGAGTTGGTGGCATGTGAAACCCGCATGTGGAGCATTCGTTTGTGTGGGATGCTCTACCAGGTTCATTTCTAGATAATGCACTCAAAGGGCACTAAGCATAGAGTGTGAAAACTGAGTTTCCTTGAGAGCTGCTTGGAAGCCTGATGGTGTGTGAAGTTAGTGAGCCAAATGGAGTTGTTCTCCCACAAGAACCACTCGGCTGATCCTTCTTCAATATGCCCTTCACCAACATGCAGTGTTTCCTTGATTGAATTAGCTCTCACACCAATATTTGCGTCTAGAGCCTTTACATTGAGGGCTATCTGAAAACGGCTGTGGCGCTGAAGTTGCCTGTGAATGTGGAGTTGGTGGCATGTGAAACCCACATGTGGAGCATTCGTTTGTGTGGGATGCTCACCAAGCTTCATTTCAATCCTAGGCAGTCAAAGGGCACTAAGCATAGAGTGTGAAAACTGAGTTTCCTTGAGAGCTGCTTGGAAGCCTGATGGTGTGTGAAGTTAGTGAGCCAAATGGAGTTGTTCTCCCACAAGAACCACTCAGCTGATCCTTCTTCAATATGCCCTGCACCAACATGCAGTGTTTCCTTGATTGAATTAGCTCTCACACCAATATTTTCGTCTAGAGCCTTTGCATTGAGGGCTATCTGAAAAGGGCTGTGGCGCTGAAGTTGCCTGAGAATGTGGTGTTTGTGGCATGAGAAACCCGCATGTGGAGCATTCGTTTGTGTGGGATGCTTACCAATTATCATTTCAATCCAGGGCACTCAAAGGGCACTAAGCATAGAGTGTGAAAACTGAGTTTCCTTGAGAGCTGCTTGGAAGCCTGATGGTGTGTGAAGTTAGTGAGCCAAATGGAGTTGTTCTCCCACAAGAACCACTCGGCTGATCCTTCTTCAATATGCCCTTCACCAACATGCAGTGTTTCCTTGATTGAATTAGCTCTCACACCAATATTTGCATCTAGAGCCTTTGCATTGAGGGCTATCTGAACACGGCTGTGGCGCTGAAGTTGCCTGAGAATGTGGAGTTGGTGGCATGTGAAACCCGCATGTGGAGCATTCGTTTGTGTGGGATGCTCTACCAGGTTCATTCCTAGATAATGCACTCAAAGGGCAGTAAGCATAGAGTGTGAAAACTGAGTTTCCTTGAGAGCTGCTTGGAAGCCTGATGGTGTGTGAAGTTAGTGAGCCAAATGGAATTGTTCTCCCACAAGAACCACTCGGCTGATCCTTCTTCAATATGCCCTTCACCAACATGCAGTGTTTCCTTGATTGAATTAGCTCTCACACCAATATTTGCATCTAGAGCCTTTGCATTGAGGGCTATCTGAAAACGGCTGTGGCGCTGAAGTTGCCTGTGAATGTGGAGTTGGTGGCATGTGAAACCCGCATGTGGAGCATTCGTTTGTGTGGGATGCTCACCAAGCTTCATTTCAGTCCTAGGCACTCAAAGGGCACTAAGCATAGAGTGTGAAAACTGAGTTTCCTTGAGAGCTGCTTGGAAGCCTGATGGTGTGTGAAGTTAGTGAGCCAAATGGAGTTGTTCTCCCACAAGAACCACTCAGCTGATCCTTCTTCAATATGCCCTTCACCAACATGCAGTGTTTCCTTGATTGAATTAGCTCTCACACCAATATTTGCGTCTAGAGCCTTTGCATTGAGGACTATCTGAAAACGGCTGTGGCGCTGAAGTTGCCTGAGAATGTGGAGTTGGTGGCATGTGAAACCCGCATGTGGAGCATTCGTTTGTGTTTGATACTCACCAAGTTTCATTTCAGTCCTAGGCACTCAAAGGGCACTAAGCATACAGTGTGAAAACCGAGTTTCCTTGAGAGCTGCTTGGAAGCCTGATGGTGTGTGAAGTTAGTGAGCCACATGGAGTTGTTCTCCCACAAGAACCACTCGGCTGATCCTTCTTCAATATGCCCTTCACCAACATGCAGTGTTTCCTTGATTGAATTAGCTCTCACATCAATATTTGCGTCTAGAGCCTTTACATTCAGGGCTATCTGAAAACGGCTGTGGCGCTGAAGTTGCCTGTGAATGTGGAGTTGGTGGCATGTGAAACCCGCATGTGGAGCATTCGTTTGTGTGGGATGCTCACCAAGCTTCATTTCATCCTAGGCACTCAAAGGGCACTAAGCATAGAGTGTGAAAACTGAGTTTCCTTGAGAGCTGCTTGGAAGCCTGATGGTGTGTGAAGTTAGTGAGCCAAATGGAGTTGTTCTCCCACAAGAACCACTCGGCTGATCCTTCTTCAATATGCCCTTCACCAACATGCAGTGTTTCCTTGATTGAATTAGCTCTCACACCAATATTTGCGTCTAGAGCCTTTACATTGAGGGCTATCTGAAAACGGCTGTGGCGCTGAAGTTGCCTGTGAATGTGGAGTTGGTGGCATGTGAAACCCACATGTGGAGCATTCGTTTGTGTGGGATGCTCACCAAGCTTCATTTCAATCCTAGGCAGTCAAAGGGCACTAAGCATAGAGTGTGAAAACTGAGTTTCCTTGAGAGCTGCTTGGAAGCCTGATGGTGTGTGAAGTTAGTGAGCCAAATGGAGTTGTTCTCCCACAAGAACCACTCAGCTGATCCTTCTTCAATATGCCCTGCACCAACATGCAGTGTTTCCTTGATTGAATTAGCTCTCACACCAATATTTTCGTCTAGAGCCTTTGCATTGAGGGCTATCTGAAAAGGGCTGTGGCGCTGAAGTTGCCTGAGAATGTGGTGTTGGTGGCATGAGAAACCCGCATGTGGAGCATTCGTTTGTGTGGGATGCTTACCAATTATCATTTCAATCCAAGGCACTCAAAGGGCACTAAGCATAGAGTGTGAAAACTGAGTTTCCTTGAGAGCTGCTTGGAAGCCTGATGGTGTGTGAAGTTAGTGAGCCAAATGGAGTTGTTCTCCCACAAGAACCACTCGGCTGATCCTTCTTCAATATGCCCTTCACCAACATGCAGTGTTTCCTTGATTGAATTAGCTCTCACATCAGTATTTGCGTCTAGAGCCTTTGCATTCAGGGCTCTCTGAAAACGGCTGTGGCGCTGAAGTTGCCTGAGAATGTGGAGTTGGTGGCATGTGAAACCCGCATGTGGAGCATTCGTTTGTGTGGGATGCTCTACCAGATTCATTCCTAGATAATGCACTCAAAGGGCACTAAGCATAGAGTGTGAAAACTGAGTTTCCTTGAGAGCTGCTTGGAAGCCTGATGGTGTGTGAAGTTAGTGAGCCAAATGGAGTTGTTCTCCCACAAGAACCACTCGGCTGATCCTTCTTCAATATGCCCTTCACCAACATGCAGTGTTTCCTTGATTGAATTAGCTCTCACACCAATATTTGTGTCTAGAGCCTTTACATTGAGGGCTATCTGAAAACGGCGGTGGCGCTGAGGTTGCCTGAGAATGTGGAGTTGGTGGCATGTGAAACCCGCATGTGCAGCAGTCGTTTGTGTGGGATGCTCTACCAAGTTTATTTCTAGATAATGCACTCAAAGGCACTAAGCATAGAGTGTGAAAACTGAGTTTTCTGGAGAGCTGCTTGGAAGCCTGATGGTGTGTGAAGTTAGTGAGCCACATGGAGTTGTTCTCCCACAAGAACCACTCGGCTGATCCTTCTTCAATATGCCCTTCACCAACATGCAGTGTTTCCTTGATTGAATTAGCTCTCACACCAATATTTGTGTCTAGAGCCTTTACATTGAGGGCTATCTGAAAACGGCTGTGGCGCTGAAGTTGCCTGTGAATGTGGAGTTGGTGGCATGTGAAACCCACATGTGGAGCATTCGTTTGTGTGGGATGCTCACCAAGCTTCATTTCAATCCTAGGCAGTCAAAGGGCACTAAGCATAGAGTGTGAAAACTGAGTTTCCTTGAGAGCTGCTTGGAAGCCTGATGGTGTGTGAAGTTAGTGAGCCAAATGGAGTTGTTTTCCCACAAGAACCACTCAGCTGATCCTTCTTCAATATGCCCTGCAACAACATGCAGTGTTTCCTTGATTGAATTAGCTCTCACACCAATATTTTCGTCTAGAGCCTTTGCATTGAGGGCTATCTGAAAAGGGCTGTGGCGCTGAAGTTGCCTGAGAATGTGGTGTTGGTGGCATGAGAAACCCGCATGTGGAGCATTCGTTTGTGTGGGATGCTTACCAATTATCATTTCAATCCAAGACACTCAAAGGGCACTAAGCATAGAGTGTGAAAACTGAGTTTCCTTGAGAGCTGCTTGGAAGCCTGATGGTGTGTGAAGTTAGTGAGCCAAATGGAGTTGTTCTCCCACAAGAACCACTCGGCTGATCCTTCTTCAATATGCCCTTCACCAACATGCAGTGTTTCCTTGATTGAATTAGCTCTCACACCAATATTTGCATCTAGAGCCTTTGCATTGAGGGCTATCTGAACACGGCTGTGGCGCTGAAGTTGCCTGTGAATGTGGAGTTGGTGGCATGTGAAACCCGCATGTGGAGCATTCGTTTGTGTGGGATGCTCACCACGTTTCATTTCAGTCCTAGGTACTCAAAGGGCACTAAGCATAGAGTGTGAAAACTGAGTTTCCTTGAGAGCTGCTTGGAAGCCTGATGGTGTGTGAAGTTAGTGAGCCAAATGGAGTTGTTCTCCCACAAGAACCACTCGGCTGATCCTTCTTCAATATGCCCTTCACCAACATGCAGTGTTTCCTTGATTGAATTAGCTCTCACACCAATATTTGCGTCTAGAGCCTTTGCATTGAGGGCTATCTGAAAACGGCTGTGGCGCTGAAGTTGCCTGTGAATGTGGAGTTGGTGGCATGTGAAACCCGCATGTGGAGCATTCGTTTGTGTGGGATGCTCACCTAGCTTCATTTCAGTCCTAGGCACTCAAAGGGCACTAAGCATAGAGTGTGAAAACTGAGTTTCCTTGAGAGCTGCTTGGAAGCCTGATGGTGTATGAAGTTAGTGAGCCAAATGGAGTTGTTCTCCCACAAGAACCACTCGGCTGATCCTTCTTCAATATGCCCTTCACCAACATGCAGTGTTTCCTTGATTGAATTAGCTCTCACATCAATATTTGCGTCTAGAGCCTTTGCATTCAGGGCTCTCTGAAAACGGCTGTGGCGCTGAAGTTGCCTGTGAATGTGGAGTTGGTGGCATGTGAAACCCGCATGTGGAGCATTCGTTTGCGTTTGATGCTCACCAAGTTTCATTTCAGTCCTAGGCACTCAAAGGGCACTAAGCATAGAGTGTGAAAACTGAGTTTCCTTGAGAGCTTCTTGGAAGCCTGATGGTGTGTGAAGTTAGTGAGCCAAATGGAGTTGTTCTCCCACAAGAACCACTCGGCTGATCCTTCTTCAATATGCCCTTCACCAACATGCAGTGTTTCCTTGATTGAATTAGCTCTCACACCAATATTTGTGTCTAGAGCCTTTACATTGAGGGCTATCTGAAAACGGCGGTGGCGCTGAGGTTGCCTGTGAATGTGGAGTTGGTGGCATGTGAAACCCGCATGTGGAGCATTCGTTTGTGTGGGATGCTCTATCAGATTCATTCCTAGATAATGCACTCAAAGGGCACTAAGCATAGAGTGTGAAAACTGAGTTTCCTTGAGAGCTGCTTGGAAGCCTGATGGTGTGTGAAGTTAGTGAGCCAAATGGAGTTGTTCTCCCACAAGAACCACTCGGCTGATCCTTCTTCAATATGCCCTTCACCAACATGCAGTGTTTCCTTGATTGAATTAGCTCTCACACCAATATTTGCATCTAGAGCCTTTGCATTGAGGGCTATCTGAAAACGGCTGTGGAGCTGAAGTTGCCTGAGAATGTGGAGTTGGTGGCATGTGAAACCCGCATGTGGAGCATTCGTTTGTGTGGGATGCTCACCAAGCTTCATTTCAGTCGAAGGCACTCAAAGGGCACTAAGCATAGAGTGTGAAAACTGAGTTTCCTTTAGAGCTGCTTGGAAGCCTGATGGTGTGTGAAGTTAGTGAGCCAAATGGAGTTGTTCTCCCACAAGAACCACTCGGCTGATCCTTCTTCAATATGCCCTTCACCAACATGCAGTGTTTCCTTGATTGAATTAGCTCTCACATCAATATTTGCGTCTAGAGCCTTTACATTGAGGGCTATCTGAAAACGGCTGTGGCGCTGAAGTTGCCTGAGAATGTGGAGTTGGTGGCATGTGAAACCCGCATGTGGAGCATTCGTTTGTGTGGGATGCTCACCAAGCTTCATTTCAGTCCTAGGCACTCAAAGGGCACTAAGCATAGAGTGTGAAAACTGAGTTTCCTTGAGAGCTGCTTGGAAGCCTGATGGTGTGTGAGGTTAGTGAGCCAAATGGAGTTGTTCTCCCACAAGAACCACTCGGCTGATCCTTCTTCAATATGCCCTTCACCAACATGCAGTGTTTCCTTGATTGAATTAGCTCTAACACCAATATTTGCGTCCAGAGCCTTTGCATTGAGGGCTGTCTGAAAACGGATGTGGCGCTGAAGTTGCCTGTGAATGTGGAGTTGGTGGCATGTGAAACCCGCATGTGGAGCATTCGTTTGTGTGGGATGCTCTACCAGGTTCATTCCTAGATAATGCACTCAAAGGGCACTAAGCATAGAGTGTGAAAACTGAGATTCCTAGAGAACTGCTTGGAAGCCTGATGGTGTGTGAAGTTAGTGAGCCAAATGGAGTTGTTCTCCCACAAGAACCACTCGGCTGATCTTTCTTCAATATGCCCTTCACCAACATGCAGTGTTTCCTTGATTGAATTAGCTCTCACACCAATATTTGCATCCAGAGCCTTTGCATTGAGGGCTGTCTGAAAACGGATGTGGCGCTGAAGTTGCCTGAGAATGTGGAGTTGGTGGCATGTGAAACCCGCATGTGGAGCATTCGTTTGTGTGGGATGCTCTAACAGGTTCATTCCTAGATAATGCACTCAAAGGGCACTAAGCATAGAGTGTGAAAACTGAGTTTCCTTGAGAGCTGCTTGGAAACCAGATGGTGTGTGAAGTTAGTGAGCCAAATGGAGTTGTTCTCCCACAAGAACCACTCGGCTGATCCTTCCTCAATATGCCCTTCACCAACATGCAGTGTTTCCTTGATTGAATTAGCTCTCACACCAATATTTGTGTCTAGAGCCTTTGCCTTGAGGGCTATCTGAAAACGGCTGTGGCGCTGAAGTTGCCTGAGAATGTGGAGTTGGTGGCATGTGAAACCCGCATGTGGAGCATTCGTTTGTGTGGGATGCTCACCAAGCTTCATTTCAGTCCTAGGCACTCAAAGAGCACTAAGCATAGATTGTGAAAACTGAGTTTCCTTGAGAGCTGCTTGGAAGCCTGATGGTGTGTGAAGTTAGTGAGCCAAATGGAGTTGTTCTCCCACAAGAACCACTCGGCTGATCCTTCTTCAATATGCCCTTCACCAACATGCAGTGTTTCCTTGATTGAATTAGCTCTCACACCAATATTTGCGTCTAGAGCCTTTGCATTGAGGGCTATCTGAAAACGGCTGTGGCGCTGAAGTTGCCTGAGAATGTGGAGTTGGTGGCATGTGAAACCCGCATGTGGAGCATTTGTTTGTGTGGGATGCTCTACCAAGTTTCATTTCAGTCCAAGGCACTCAAAGGGCACTAAGCATAGAGTGTGAAAACTGAGTTTCCTTGAGAGCTGCTTGGAAGCCTGATGGTTTGTCAAATTAGTGAGCCAAATGGAGTTGTTCTCCCACAAGAACCACTCGGCTGATCCTTCTTCAATATGCCCTTCACCAACATGCAGTGTTTCCTTGATTGAATTAGCTCTCACAACAATATTTGCATTCAGAGTCTTTGCATTGAGGGCTATCTGAAAACGGCTGTGGCGGTGAAGTTGGCTGTGAATGTGGAGTTGGTGGCATGTGAAACCCGCATGTGGAGCATTCGTTTGTGTGGGATGCTCACCAAGCTTCATTTCATCCTAGGCACTCAAAGGGCACTAAGCATAGAGTGTGAAAACTGAGTTTCCTGGAGAGCTGCTTGGAAGCCTGATGGTGTGTGAAGTTAGTGAGCCAAATGGAGTTGTTCTCCCACAAGAACCACTCGGCTGATCCTTCTTCAATATGCCCTTCACCAACATGCAGTGTTTCCTTGATTGAATTAGCTCTCACACCAATATTTGCGTCCAGAGCCTTTGCATTGAGGGCTATCTGAAAACGGCTGTGGCGCTGAAGTTGCCTGTGAATGTGGAGTTGGTGGCATGTGAAACCCGCATGTAGAGCATTCGTTTGTGTGGGATGCTCACCAAGTTTCATTTCAGTCCTAGGCACTCAAAGGGCACTAAGCATAGAGTGTGAAAACTGAGTTTCCTTGAGAGCTGCTTGGAAGCCTGATGGTGTGTGAAGTTAGTGAGCCAAATGGAGTTGTTCTCCCACAAGAACCACTCGGCTGATCCTTCTTCAATATGCCCTTCACCAACATGCAGTGTTTCCTTGATTGAATTAGCTCTCACACCAATATTTGCGTCTAGAGCCTTTGCATTGAGGGCTATCTGAAAACGGCCGCGGCGCTGAAGTTGCCTGTGAATGTGGAGTTGGTGGCATGTGAAACCCGCATGTGGAGCATTCGTTTGTGTGGGATGCTCACCTAGCTTCATTTCAGTCCTAGGCACTCAAAGGGCACTAAGCATAGAGTGTGAAAACTGAGTTTCCTTGAGAGCTGCTTGGAAGCCTGATGGTGTGTGAAGTTAGTGAGCCAAATGGAGTTGTTCTCCACAAGAACCACTCGGCTGATCCTTCTTCAATATGCCCTTCACCAACATGCAGTGTTTCCTTGATTGAATTAGCTCTCACACCAATATTTGTGTCTAGAGCCTTTACATTGAGGGCTATCTGAAAACGGCTGTGGCGCTGAAGTTGCCTGAGAATGTGGAGTTGCTGGCATGTGAAACCCGCATGTGCAGCATTCGTTTGTGTGGGATCCTCTACCAGGTTCATTTCTAGATAATGCACTCAAAGGGCACTAAGCATAGAGTGTGAAAACTGAGTTTTCTGGAGAGCTGCTTGGAAGCCTGATGGTGTGTGAAGTTAGTGAGCCAAATGGAGTTGTTCTCCCACAAGAACCACTCGGCTGATCCTTCTTCAAAATGCCCTTCACCAACATGCAGTGTTTCCTTGATTGAATTAGCTCTCACATCAATATTTGCGTCTACAGCCTTTGCATTGAGGGTTCTCTGAAAACGGCTGTGGCGCTGAAGTTGCCTGTGAATGTGGAGTTGGTGGCATGTGAAACCCGCATGTGGAGCATTCGTTTGTGTAGGATGCTCTACCAGATTCATTACTAGATAATGCACTCAAAGGGCACTAAACATAGAGTGTGAAAACTGAGTTTCCTTAAGAGCTGCTTGGAAGCCTGATGGTGTGTGAAGTTAGTGAGCCAAATGGAATTGTTCTCCCACAAGAACCACTCGGCTGATCCTTCTTCAATATGCCCTTCACCAACATGCAGTGTTTCCTTGATTGAATTAGCTCTCACACCAATATTTTCATCTAGAGCCTTTGCATTGAGGGCTATCTGGAAACGGCTGTGGCGCTGAAGTTGCCTGTGAATGTGGAGTTGGTGGCATGTGAAACCCGCCTGTGGAGCATTCGTTTGTGTGGGATGCTCACCAAGCTTCATTTCAGTCGAAGGCACTCAAAGGGCACTAAGCATAGAGTGTGAAAACTGAGTTTCCTTTAGAGCTGCTTGGAAACCTGATGGTGTTTGAAGTTAGTGAGCCAAATGGAGTTGTTCTCCCACAAGAACCACTCGGCTGATCCTTCTTCAATATGCCCTTCACCAACATGCAGTGTTTCCTTGATTGAATTAGCTCTCACACCAATATTTGCGTCTAGAGCCTTTACATTGAGGGCTATCTGAAAACGGCTGTGGCGCTGAAGTTGCCTGAGAATGTGGAGTTGGTGGCATGTGAAACCCGCATGTGGAGCATTCGTTTGTGTGGGATGCTCACCAAGCTTCATTTCAGTCCTAGGCACTCAAAGGGCACTAAGCATAGAGTGTGAAAACTGAGTTTCCTTGAGAGCTGCTTGGAAGCCTGATGGTGTGTGAAGTTAGTGAGCCAAATGGAGTTGTTCTCCCACAAGAACCACTCGGCTGATCCTTCTTCAATATGCCCTTCACCAACATGCAGTGTTTCCTTGATTGAATTAGCTCTCACACCAATATTTGCGTCTAGAGCCTTTGCATTAAGGGCTCTCTGAAAACGGCTGTGGCGCTGAAGTTGCCTGTGAATGTGGAGTTGGTGGCATGTGAAACCCGCATGTGGAGCATTCGTTTGTGTGGGATGCTCTACCAGATTCATTCCTAGATAATGCACTCAAAGGGCACTAAGCATAGAGTGTGAAAACTGAGTTTCCTTGAGAGCTGCTTGGAAGCCTGATGGTGTGTGAAGTTAATGAGCCAAATGGAGTTGTTCTCCCACAAGAACCACTCGGCTGATCCTTCTTCAATATGCCCTTCACCAACATGCAGTGTTTCCTTGATTGAATTAGCTCTCACACCAATATTTGCGTCTAGAGCCTTTACATTGAGGGCTCTCTGAAAACGGCTGTGGCGCTGAAGTTGCCTGAGAATGTGGAGTTGGTGGCATGTGAAACCCGCATGTGGAGCATTCGTTTGTGTGGGATGCTCTACCAAGTTTCTTCCTAGATAATGGACTCAAAGGGCACTAAACATAGAGTGTGAAAACTGAGTTTCCTTGAGAGCTGCTTGGAAGCCTGATGGTGTGTGAAGTTAGTGAGCCAAATGGAGTTGTTCTCCCACAAGAACCACTCGGATGATCCTTCTTCAAAATGCCCTTCACCAACATGCAGTGTTTCCTTGATTGAATTAGCTCTCACACCAATATTTGCGTCTAGAGCCCTTGCATTGAGGGCTATCTGAAAACGGCTGTGGTGCTGAAGTTGCCTGTGAATGTGGAGTTGGTGGCATGTGAAACCCGCATGTGGAGCATTCGTTTGTGTGGGATGCTCTACCAGGTTCATTCCTAGATAATGCACTCAAAGGGCACTAAGCATAGAGTGTGAAAACTGAGTTTCCTTGAGAGCTGCTTGGAAGTCTAATGGGGTGTGAAGTTAATGAGCCAAATGGAGTTGTTCTCCCACAAGAACCACTCGGCTGATCCTTCTTCAATATGCCCTTCACCAACATGCAGTGTTTCCTTGATTGAATTAGCTCTCACACTAATATTTGCGTCTAGAGCCTTTGCATTGAAGGCTATCTGAAAACGGCTGTGGCGCTGAAGTTGCCTGAGAATGTGGAGTTGGGGGCATGTGAAACCCGCATGTGGAGCATTCGTTTGTGTGGGATGCTCTAACAGGTTCATTCCTAGATAATGCCCTCAAAGGGCACTAAGCATAGAGTGTGAAAACTGAGTTTCCTTGAGAGCTGCTTGGAAGCCTGATGGTGTGTGAAGTTAGTGAGCCAAATGGAGTTGTTCTCCCACAAGAACCACTCGGCTGATCCTTCTTCAATATGCCCTTCACCAACATGCAGTGTTTCCTTGATTGAATTAGCTCTCACACCAATATTTGCGTCCAGAGCCTTTGCATTGAGGGCTGTCTGAAAACGGTTGTGGCGCTGAAGTTGCCTGAGAATGTGGAGTTGGTGGCATGTGAAACCCGCATGTGCAGCAGTCGTTTGTGTGGGATGCTCTAACAGCTTCATTTCATCCTAGGCACTCAAAGGGCACTAAGCATAGAGTGTGAAAACTGAGTTCCTTGAGAGCTGCTTGGAAGCCTGATGGTGTGTGAAGTTAGTGAGCCAAATGGAGTTGTTCTCCCACAAGAACCACTCGGCTGATCCTTCTTCAATATGCCCTTCACCAACATGCAGTGTTTCCTTGATTGAATTAGCTCTCACACCAATATTTGCGTCTAGAGCCTTTGCATTGAGGGCTATCTGAAAACGGCTGTGGCGCTGAAGTTGCCTGAGAATGTGGAGTTGGTGGCATGTGAAACCCGCATGTGGAGCATTCGTTTGTGTGGGATGCTCACCAAGCTTCATTTCATCCTAGGCACTCAAAGGGCACTAAGCATAGAGTGTGAAAACTGAGTTTCCTGGAGAGCTGCTTGGAAGCCTGATGGTGTGTGAAGTTAGTGAGCCAAATGGAGTTGTTCTCCCACAAGAACCACTCGGCTGATCCTTCTTCAATATGCCCTTCACCAACATGCAGTGTTTCCTTGATTGAATTAGCTCTCACACCAATCTATGCGTCTAGAGCCTTTGCATTGAGGGCTATCTGAAAACGGCTGTGGCGCTGAAGTTGCCTGTGAATGTGGAGTTGGTGGCATGTGAAACCCGCATGTGGAGAATTTGTTTGTGTGGGATCCTCACCTAGCATCATTAGAATCCTAGGCACTCAAAGGGCACTAAGCATAGAGTGTGAAAACTGAGTTTCCTTGAGAGCTGCTTGGAAGCCTGATGGTGTGTGAAGTTAGTGAGCCAAATGGAGTTGTTCTCCCACAAGAACCACTCAGCTGATCCTTCTTCAATATGCCCTTCACCAACATGCAGTGTTTCCTTGATTGAATTAGCTCTCACACCAATATTTGCGTCCAGAGCCTTTGCATTGAGGGCTATCTGAAAACGGCTGTGGCGCTGAAGTTGCCTGTGAATGTGGAGTTGGTGGCATGTGAAACCCGCATGTGGAGCATTCGTTTGTGTGGGATGCTCACCAAGTTTCATTTCAGTCCAAGTCACTCAAAGTACTAAGCATAGAGTGTGAAAACTGAGTTTCCTTGAGAGCTGCTTGGAAGCCTGATGGTGTGTGAAGTTAGTGAGCCAAATGGAGTTGTTCTCCCACAAGAACCACTCGGCTGATCCTTCTTCAATATGCCCTTCACCAACATGCAGTGTTTTCCTTGATTGAATTAGCTCTCACACCAATATTTGTGTCTAGAGCCTTTGCATTGAGGGCTATCTGAAAACGGCTGTGGCGCTGAAGTTGCCTGTGAATGTGGAGTTGGTGGCATGTGAAACCTGCATGTGGAGCATTTGTTTGTGTGGGATGCTCTACCAGGTTCATTCCTAGATAATGCTCTCAAAGGGCACTAAGCATAGAGTGTGAAAACTGAGTTTCCTTGAGAGCTGCTTGGAAGCCTGATGGTGTGTGAAGTTAGTGAGCCAAATGGAGTTGTTCTCCCACAAGAACCACTCGGCTGATCCTTCTTCAATATGCCCTTCACCAACATGCAGTGTTTCCTTGATTGAATTAGCTCTCACACCAATATTTGCGTCTAGAGCCTTTGCATTGAGGGCTATCTGAAAACGGCTGTGGCACTGAAGTTGCCTGTGAATGTGGAGTTGGTGGCATGTGAAACCCGCATGTGGAGCATTCATTTGTGTGGGATGCTTACCAAGTTTCATTTCAGTCCTAGGCACTCAAAGGGCACTAAGCATAGAGTGTGAAAACTGAGTTTCCTTGAGAGCTGCTTGGAAGCCTGATGGTGTGTGAAGTTAGTGAGCCAAACGGAGTTGTTCTCCCACAAGAACCACTCGGCTGATCCTTCTTCAATATGCCCTTCACCAACATGCAGTGTTTCCTTGATTGAATTAGCTCTCACACCAATATTTGCGTCTAGAGCCTTTGCATTGAGGGCTATCTGAAAACGGCTGTGGCGCTGAAGTTGCCTGTGAATGTGGAGTTGGTGGCATGTGAAACCCGCATGTGGAGCATTCGTTTGTGTGGGATGCTCTAACAGGTTCATTCCTAGATAATGCACTCAAAGGGCACTAAGCATAGAGTGTGAAAACTGAGTTTCCTGGAGAGCTGCTTGGAAGCCTGATGGTGTGTGAAGTTAGTGAGCCAAATGGAGTTGTTCTCCACAAGAACCACTCGGCTGATCCTTCTTCAATATGCCCTTCACCAACATGCAGTGTTTCCTTGATTGAATTAGCTCTCACACCAATCTATGCGTCTAGAGCCTTTGCATTGAGGGCTATCTGAAAACGGCTGTGGCGCTGAAGTTGCCTGAGAATGTGGAGTTGGTGGCATGTGAAACCCGTATGTGGAGAATTTGTTTGTGTGGTATCCTCACCTAGCATCATTAGAATCCTAGGCACTCAAAGGGCACTAAGCATAGAGTGTGAAAACTGAGTTTCCTGGAGAGCTGCTTGGAAGCCTGATGGTGTGTGAAGTTAGTGAGCCAAATGGAGTTGTTTCTTCCCACAAGAACCACTCGGCTGATCCTTCTTCAATATGCCCTTCACCAACATGCAGTGTTTCCTTGATTGAATTAGCTCTCACACCAATATTTGCGTCCAGAGCCTTTGCATTGAGAGCTGTCTGAAAACGGCTGTGGCGCTGACGTTGCCTGTGAATGTGGAGTTGGTGTCATGTGAAACCCGCATGTGGAGCATTCGTTTGTGTGGGATGCTCACCAAGTTTCATTTCAGTCCTAGGCACTCAAAGGGCACTAAGCATAGAGTGTGAAAACTGAGTTTCCTTGAGAGCTGCTTGGAAGCCTGATGGTGTGTGAAGTTAGTGAGCCAAATGGAGTTGTTCTCCCACAAGAACCACTCGGCTGATCCTTCTTCAATATGCCCTTCACCAACATGCAGTGTTTCCTTGATTGAATTAGCTCTCACACCAATATTTGCGTCCAGAGCCTTTGCATTGAGGGCTGTCTGAAAACGGCTGTGGCGCTGAAGTTGCCTGTGAATGTGGAGTTGGTGTCATGTGAAACCCGCATGTGGAGCATTCGTTTGTGTGGGATGCTCACCAAGTTTCATTTCAGTCCTAGGCACTCAAAGGGCACTAAGCATAGAGTGTGAAAACTGAGTTCCTTGAGAGCTGCTTGGAAGCCTGATGGTGTGTGAAGTTAGTGAGCCAAATGGAGTTGTTCTCCCACAAGAACCACTCGGCTGATCATTCTTCAATATGTCCTTCACCAACATGCAGTGTTTCCTTGATTGAATTAGCTCTCACACAAATATTTGCGTCTAGAGCCTTTGCATTGAGGGCTATCTGAAAACGGCTGTGGCGCTGAAGTTGCCTGAGAATGTGGAGTTGGTGGCATGTGAAACCCGCATGTGGAGCATTCGTTTGTGTGGGATGCTCTAACAGGTTCATTCCTAGATAATGCCCTCAAAGGGCACTAAGCATAGAGTGTGAAAACTGAGTTTCCTTGAGAGCTGCTTGGAAGCCTGATGGTGTGTGAAGTTAGTGAGCCAAATGGAGTTGTTCTCCACAAGAACCACTCGGCTGATCCTTCTTCAATATGCCCTTCACCAACATGCAGTGTTTCCTTGATTGAATTAGCTCTCACACCAATCTATGCGTCTAGAGCCTTTGCATTGAGGGCTATCTGAAAACGGCTGTGGCGCTGAAGTTGCCTATGAATGTGGAGTTGGTGGCATGTGAAACCTGCATGTGGAGCATTTGTTTGTGTGGGGATGCTCTACCAGGTTCATTCCTAGATAATGCACTCAAAGGGCACTAAGCATAGAGTGTGAAAACTGAGTTTCCTGGAGAGCTGCTTGGAAGCCTGATGGTGTGTGAAGTTAGTGAGCCAAATGGAGTTGTTCTCCCACAAGAACCACTCGGATGATCCTTCTTCAATATGCCCTTCACCAACATGCAGTGTTTCCTTGATTGAATTAGCTCTCACACCAATATTTGCGTCCAGAGCCTTTGCATTGAGGGCTGTCTGAAAACGGATGTGGCGCTGAAGTTGCCTGAGAATGTGGAGTTGGTGGCATGTGAAACCCGCATGTGGAGCATTCATTTGTGTGGGATGCTCTAACAGCTTCATTTCATCCTAGGCACTCAAAGGGCACTAAGCATAGAGTGTGAAAACTGAGTTTCCTTGAGAGCTGCTTGGAAGCCTGATGGTGTGTGAAGTTAGTGAGCCAAATGGAGTTGTTCTCCCACAAGAACCACTCGGCTGATCCTTCTTCAATATGCCCTTCACCAACATGCAGTGTTTCCTTGATTGAATTAGCTCTCACACCAATATTTGCGTCCAGAGCCTTTGCATTGAGGGCTGTCTGAAAACGGCTGTGGCGCTGAAGTTGCCTGTGAATGTGGAGTTGGTGTCATGTGAAACCCGCATGTGGAGCATTCGTTTGTGTGGGATGCTCACCAAGTTTCATTTCAGTCCTAGGCACTCAAAGGGCACTAAGCATAGAGTGTGAAAACTGAGTTCCTTGAGAGCTGCTTGGAAGCCTGATGGTGTGTGAGGTTAGTGAGCCAAATGGAGTTGTTCTCCCACAAGAACCACTCGGCTGATCATTCTTCAATATGTCCTTCACCAACATGCAGTGTTTCCTTGATTGAATTAGCTCTCACACCAATATTTGTGTCTAGAGCCTTTGCATTGAGGGCTATCTGAAAACGGCTGTGGCGCTGAAGTTGCCTGAGAATGTGGAGTTGGTGCCATGTGAAACCCGCATGTGGAGCATTCGTTTGTGTGGGATGCTCTAACAGGTTCATTCCTAGATAATGCCCTCAAAGGGCACTAAGCATAGAGTGTGAAAACTGAGTTTCCTGGAGAGCTGCTTGGAAGCCTGATGGTGTGTGAAGTTAGTGAGCCAAATGGAGTTGTTCTCCCACAAGAACCACTCGGCTGATCCTTCTTCAATATGCCCTTCACCAACATGCAGTGTTTCCTTGATTGAATTAGCTCTCACACCAATATTTGCGTCTAGAGCCTTTGCATTGAGGGCTATCTGAAAACGGCTGTGGCGCTGAAGTTGCCTGAGAATGTGGAGTTGGTGGCATGTGAAACCCGCATGTGGAGCATTCGTTTGTGTGGGATGCTCTACCAGGTTTATTCCTAGATAATGCCCTCAAAGGGCACTAAGCATAGAGTGTGAAAACTGAGTTTCCTGGAGAGCTGCTTGGAAGCCTGATGGTGTGTGAAGTTAGTGAGCCAAATGGAGTTGTTCTCCCACAAGAACCACTCGGCTGATCCTTCTTCAATATGCCCTTCACCAACATGCAGTGTTTCCTTGATTGAATTAGCTCTCACACCAATATTTGCGTCCAGAGCCTTTGCATTGAGGGCTGTCTGAAAACGGTTGTGGCGCTGAAGTTGCCTGAGAATGTGGAGTTGGTGGCATGTGAAACCCGCATGTGGAGCATTCGTTTGTGTGGGATGCTCTAACAGCTTCATTTCATCCTAGGCACTCAAAGGGCACTAAGCATAGAGTGTGAAAACTGAGTTCCTTGAGAGCTGCTTGGAAGCCTGATGGTGTGTGAAGTTAGTGAGCCAAATGGAGTTGTTCTCCCACAAGAACCACTCGGCTGATCATTCTTCAATATGTCCTTCACCAACATGCAGTGTTTCCTTGATTGAATTAGCTCTCACACCAATATTTGCGTCTAGAGCCTTTGCATTGAGGGCTATGTGAAAACGGCTGTGGCGCTGAAGTTGCCTGAGAATGTGGAGTTGGTGGCATGTGAAACCCGCATGTGGAGCATTCGTTTGTGTGGGATGCTCTAACAGGTTCATTCCTAGATAATGCCCTCAAAGGGCACTAAGCATAGAGTGTGAAAACTGAGTTTCCTTGAGAGCTGCTTGGAAGCCTGATGGTGTGTGAAGTTAGTGAGCCAAATGGAGTTGTTCTCCCACAAGAACCACTCGGCTGATCCTTCTTCAATATGCCCTTCACCAACATGCAGTGTTTCCTTGATTGAATTAGCTCTCACACCAATCTATGCGTCTAGAACCTTTGCATTGAGGGCTATCTGAAAACGGCTGTGGCGCTGAAGTTGCCTGTGAATGTGGAGTTGGTGGCATGTGAATTCTGCATGTGGAGCATTTGTTTGTGTGGGATGCTCTACCAGGTTTATTTTAGATAATGCACTCAAAGGGCACTAAGCATAGAGTGTGAAAACTGAGTTTCCTTGAGAGCTGCTTGGAAGCCTGATGGTGTGTGAAGTTAGTGAGCCAAATGGAGTTGTTCTCCCACAAGAACCACTCGGATGATCCTTCTTCAATATGCCCTTCACCAACATGCAGTGTTTCCTTGATTGAATTAGCTCTCACACCAATATTTGCGTCTAGTGCCTTTGCATTGAGGGCTATCTGAAAACGGCTGTGGCGCTGAAGTTGCCTGTGAATGTGGAGTTGGTGGCATGTGAAACCCGCATGTGGAGCATTCGTTTGTGTGGGATGCTCACCAAGTTTCATTTCAGTCCTAGGCACTCAAAGGGCACTAAGCATAGAGTGTGAAAACTGAGTTTCCTTGAGAGCTGCTTGGAAGCCTGATGGTGTGTGAAGTTAGTGAGCCAAATGGAGTTGTTCTCCCACAAGAACCATTCGGCTGATCCTTCTTCAATATGCCCTTCACCAACATGCAGTGTTTCCTTGATTGAATTAGCTCTCACACCAATATTTGCGTCTAGAGCCTTTGCATTGAGGGCTATCTGAAAATGGCTGTGGCGCTGAAGTTGCCTGAGAATGTGGAGTTGGTGGCATGTGAAACCCGCATGTGGAGCATTCGTTTGTGTGGGATGCACTACCAGGTTCATTCCTAGATAATGCACTCAAAGGGCATTAAGCATAGAGTGTGAAAACTGAGTTTCCTTGAGAGCTGCTTGGAAGCCTGATGGTGTGTGAAGTTAGTGAGCCAAATGGAGTTGTTCTCCCACAAGAACCACTCGGCTGATCCTTCTTCAATATGCCCTTCACCAACATGCAGTGTTTCCTTGATTGAATTAGCTCTCACACCAATATTTGCGTCTAGAGCCTTTGCATTGAGGGCTATCTGAAAACGGCTGTGGCGCTGAAGTTGCCTGAGAATGTGGAGTTGGTGGCATGTGAAACCCGCATGTGGAGCATTCGTTTGTGTGGGATGCTCACCAAGCTTCATTTCATCCTAGGCACTCAAAGGGCACTAAGCATAGAGTGTGAAAACTGAGTTTCCTGGAGAGCTGCTTGGAAGCCTGATGGTGTGTGAAGTTAGTGAGCCAAATGGAGTTGTTCTCCCACAAGAACCACTCGGCTAATCCTTCTTCAATATGCCCTTCACCAACATGCAGTGTTTCCTTGATTGAATTAGCTCTCACACCAATCTATGCGTCTAGAGCCTTTGCATTGAGGGCTATCTGAAAACGGCTGTGGCGCTGAAGTTGCCTGTGAATGTGGAGTTGGTGGCATGTGAAACCCGCATGTGGAGAATTTGTTTGTGTGGGATCCTCACCTAGCATCATTAGAATCCTAGGCACTCAAAGGGCACTAAGCATAGAGTGTGAAAACTGAGTTTCCTTGAGAGCTGCTTGGAAGCCTGATGGTGTGTGAAGTTAGTGAGCCAAATGGAGTTGTTCTCCCACAAGAACCACTCAGCTGATCCTTCTTCAATATGCCCTTCACCAACATGCAGTGTTTCCTTGATTGAATTAGCTCTCACACCAATATTTGCGTCCAGAGCCTTTGCATTGAGGGCTGTCTGAAAACGGCTGTGGCGCTGAAGTTGCCTGTGAATGTGGAGTTGGTGGCATGTGAAACCCGCATGTGGAGCATTCGTTTGTGTGGGATGCTCACCAAGTTTCATTTCAGTCCAAGTCACTCAAAGGGCACTAAGCATAGAGTGTGAAAACTGAGTTTCCTTGAGAGCTGCTTGGAAGCCTGATGGTGTGTGAAGTTAGTGAGCCAAATGGAGTTGTTCTCCCACAAGAACCACTCGGCTGATCCTTCTTCAATATGCCCTTCACCAACATGCAGTGTTTCCTTGATTGAATTAGCTCTCACACCAATATTTGTGTCTAGAGCCTTTGCATTGAGGGCTATCTGAAAACGGCTGTGGCGCTGAAGTTGCCTGTGAATGTGGAGTTGGTGGCATGTGAAACCCGCATGTGGAGCATTTGTTTGTGTGGGATGCTCTACCAGGTTCATTCCTATATAATGCTCTCAAAGGGCACTAAGCATAGAGTGTGAAAACTGAGTTTCCTTGAGAGCTGCTTGGAAGCCTGATGGTGTGTGAAGTTAGTGAGCCAAATGGAGTTGTTCTCCCACAAGAACCACTCGGCTGATCCTTCTTCAATATGCCCTTCACCAACATGCAGTGTTTCCTTGATTGAATTAGCTCTCACATCAGTATTTGCGTCTAGAGCCTTTGCATTCAGGGCTCTCTGAAAACGGCTGTGGCGCTGAAGTTGCCTGTGAATGTGGAGTTGGTGGCATGTGAAACCCGCATGTGGAGCATTCGTTTGTGTGGGATGCTCTACCAGATTCATTCCTAGATAATGCACTCAAAGGGCACTAAGCATAGAGTGTGAAAACTGAGTTTCCTTGAGAGCTGCTTGGAAGCCTGAATGTGTGTGAAGTTAGTGAGCCAAATGGAGTTGTTCTCCCACAAGAACCACTCGGCTGATCCTTCTTCAATATGCCCTTCACCAACATGCAGTGTTTCCTTGATTGAATTAGCTCTCACACACCAATATTTGTGTCTAGAGCCTTTACATTGAGGGCTATCTGAAAACGGCGGTGGCGCTGAGGTTGCCTGAGAATGTGGAGTTGGTGGCATGTGAAACCCGCATGTGCAGCAGTCGTTTGTGTGGATGCTCTACCAAGTTTATTTCTAGATAATGCACTCAAAGGCACTAAGCATAGAGTGTGAAAACTGAGTTTTCTGGAGAGCTGCTTGGAAGCCTGATGGTGTGTGAAGTTAGTGAGCCACATGGAGTTGTTCTCCCACAAGAACCACTCGGCTGATCCTTCTTCAATATGCCCTTCACCAACATGCAGTGTTTCCTTGATTGAATTAGCTCTCACACCAATATTTGCGTCTAGAGCCTTTGCATTGAGGGCTATCTGAAAACGGCTGTGGCGCTGAAGTTGCCTGTGAATGTGGAGTTGGTGGCATGTGAAACCCGCATGTGGAGCATTCGTTTGTGTGGGATGCTTACCAAGTTTCATTTCAGTCCTAGGCACTCAAAGGGCACTAAGCATAGAGTGTGAAAACTGAGTTTCCTTGAGAGCTGCTTGGAAGCCTGATGGTGTGTGAAGTTAGTGAGCCAAATGGAGTTGTTCTCCCACAAGAACCACTCGGCTGATCCTTCTTCAATATGCCCTTCACCAACATACAGTGTTTCCTTGATTGAATTAGCTCTCACACCAATATTTGCGTCTAGAGCCTTTGCATTGAGGGCTATCTGAAAACGGCTGTGGCGCTGAAGTTGCCTGTGAATGTGGAGTTGGTGGCATGTGAAACCCGCATGTGGAGCATTCGTTTGTGTGGAATGCTCTAACAGGTTCATTCCTAGATAATGCCCTCAAAGGGCACTAAGCATAGAGTGTGAAAACTGAGTTTCCTGGAGAGCTGCTTGGAAGCCTGATGGTGTGTGAAGTTAGTGAGCCAAATGGAGTTGTTCTCCCACAAGAACCACTCGGCTGATCCTTCTTCAATATGCCCTTCACCAACATGCAGTGTTTCCTTGATTGAATTAGCTCTCACACCAATCTATGCGTCTAGAGCCTTTGCATTGAGGGCTATCTGAACACGGCTGTGGCGCTGAAGTTGCCTGTGAATGTGGAGTTGGTGGCATGTGAAACCCGCATGTGGAGAATTTGTTTGTGCTGGGATCCTCACCTAGCATCATTAGAATCCTAGGCACTCAAAGGGCACTAAGCATAGAGTGTGAAAACTGAGTTTCCTTGAGAGCTGCTTGGAAGCCTGATGGTGTGTGAAGTTAGTGAGCCAAATGGAGTTGTTCTCCCACAAGAACCACTCGGCTGATCCTTCTTCAATATGCCCTTCACCAACATGCAGTGTTTCCTTGATTGAATTAGCTCTCACACCAATATTTGCGTCCAGAGCCTTTGCATTGAGGGCTGTCTGAAAACGGCTGTGGCGCTGAAGTTGCCTGTGAATGTGGAGTTGGTGTCATGTGAAACCCGCATGTGGAGCATTCGTTTGTGTGGGATGCTCACCAAGTTTCATTTCAGTCCTAGGCACTCAAAGGGCACTAAGCATAGAGTGTGAAAACTGAGTTCCTTGAGAGCTGCTTGGAAGCCTGATGGTGTGTGAAGTTAGTGAGCCAAATGGAGTTGTTCTCCCACAAGAACCACTCGGCTGATCATTCTTCAATATGTCCTTCACCAACATGCAGTGTTTCCTTGATTGAATTAGCTCTCACACCAATATTTGTGTCTAGAGCCTTTGCATTGAGGGCTATCTGAAAACGGCTGTGGCGCTGAAGTTGCCTGAGAATGTGGAGTTGGTGCCATGTGAAACCCGCATGTGGAGCATTCGTTTGTGTGGGATGCTCTAACAGGTTCATTCCTAGATAATGCCCTCAAAGGGCACTAAGCATAGAGTGTGAAAACTGAGTTTCCTTGAGAGCTGCTTGGAAGCCTGATGTTGTGTGAAGTTAGTGAGCCAAATGGAGTTGTTCTCCCACAAGAACCACTCGGCTGATCCTTCTTCAATATGCCCTTCACCAACATGCAGTGTTTCCTTGATTGAATTAGCTCTCACACCAATATTTGCGTCTAGAGCCTTTGCATTGAGGGCTATCTGAAAACGGCTGTGGCGCTGAAGTTGCCTGAGAATGTGGAGTTGGTGGCATGTGAAACCCGCATGTGGAGCATTCGTTTGTGTGGGATGCTCTAACAGCTTCATTTCATCCTAGGCACTCAAAGGGCACTAAGCATAGAGTGTGAAAACTGAGTTCCTTGAGAGCTGCTTGGAAGCCTGATGGTGTGTGAAGTTAGTGAGCCAAATGGAGTTGTTCTCCCACAAGAACCACTCGGCTGATCATTCTTCAATATGTCCTTCACCAACATGCAGTGTTTCCTTGATTGAATTAGCTCTCACACCAATATTTGCGTCTAGAGCCTTTGCATTGAGGGCTATGTGAAAACGGCTGTGGCGCTGAAGTTGCCTGAGAATGTGGAGTTGGTGGCATGTGAAACCCGCATGTGGAGCATTCGTTTGTGTGGGATGCTCTAACAGGTTCATTCCTAGATAATGCCCTCAAAGGGCACTAAGCATAGAGTGTGAAAACTGAGTTTCCTTGAGAGCTGCTTGGAAGCCTGATGGTGTGTGAAGTTAGTGAAGCCAAATGGAGTTGTTCTCCCACAAGAACCACTCGGCTGATCCTTCTTCAATATGCCCTTCACCAACATGCAGTGTTTCCTTGATTGAATTAGCTCTCACACCAGTATTTGCGTCTAGAGCCTTTGCATTGAGGGCTATCTGAAAACGGCTGTGGCGCTGAAGTTGCCTGTGAATGTGGAGTTGGTGGCATGTGAATTCTGCATGTGGAGCATTTGTTTGTGTGGGATGCTCTACCAGGTTTATTCCTAGATAATGCACTCAAAGGGCACTAAGCATAGAGTGTGAAAACTGAGTTTCCTTGAGAGCTGCTTGGAAGCCTGATGGTGTGTGAAGTTAGTGAGCCAAATGGAGTTGTTCTCCCACAAGAACCACTCGGATGATCCTTCTTCAATATGCCCTTCACCAACATGCAGTGTTTCCTTGATTGAATTAGCTCTCACACCAATATTTGCGTCTAGTGCCTTTGCATTGAGGGCTATCTGAAAACGGCTGTGGCGCTGAAGTTGCCTGTGAATGTGGAGTTGGTGTCATGTGAAACCCGCATGTGGAGCATTCGTTTGTGTGGGATGCTCACCAAGTTTCATTTCAGTCCTAGGCACTCAAAGGGCACTAAGCATAGAGTGTGAAAACTGAGTTTCCTTGAGAGCTGCTTGGAAGCCTGATGGTGTGTGAAGTTAGTGAGCCAAATGGAGTTGTTCTCCCACAAGAACCACTCGGCTGATCCTTCTTCAATATGCCCTTCACCAACATGCAGTGTTTCCTTGATTGAATTAGCTCTCACACCAATATTTGCGTCTAGAGCCTTTGCATTGAGGGCTATCTGAAAACGGCTGTGGCGCTGAAGTTGCCTGAGAATGTGGAGTTGGTGGCATGTGAAACCCGCATGTGGAGCATTCGTTTGTGTGGGATGCTCACCAAGCTTCATTTCATCCTAGGCACTCAAAGGGCACTAAGCATAGAGTGTGAAAACTGAGTTTCCTGGAAAGCTGCTTGGAAGCCTGATGGTGTGTGAAGTTAGTGAGCCAAATGGAGTTGTTCTCCCACAAGAACCACTCGGCTGATCCTTCTTCAATATGCCCTTCACCAACATGCAGTGTTTCCTTGATTGAATTAGCTCTCACACCAATCTATGCGTCTAGAGCCTTTGCATTGAGGGCTATCTGAAAACGGCTGTGGCGCTGAAGTTGCCTGTGAATGTGGAGTTGGTGGCATGTGAAACCCGCATGTGGAGAATTTGTTTGTGTGGGATCCTCACCTAGCATCATTAGAATCCTAGGCACTCAAAGGGCACTAAGCATAGAGTGTGAAAACTGAGTTTCCTTGAGAGCTGCTTGGAAGCCTGATGGTGTGTGAAGTTAGTGAGCCAAATGGAGTTGTTCTCCCACAAGAACCACTCAGCTGATCCTTCTTCAATATGCCCTTCACCAACATGCAGTGTTTCCTTGATTGAATTAGCTCTCACACCAATATTTGCGTCCAGAGCCTTTGCATTGAGGGCTGTCTGAAAACGGCTGTGGCGCTGAAGTTGCCTGTGAATGTGGAGTTGGTGGCATGTGAAACCCGCATGTGGAGCATTCGTTTGTGTGGGATGCTCACCAAGTTTCATTTCAGTCCAAGTCACTCAAAGGGCACTAAGCATAGAGTGTGAAAACTGAGTTTCCTTGAGAGCTGCTTGGAAGCCTGATGGTGTGTGAAGTTAGTGAGCCAAATGGAGTTGTTCTCCCCACAAGAACCACTCGGCTGATCCTTCTTCAATATGCCCTTCACCAACATGCAGTGTTTCCTTGATTGAATTAGCTCTCACACCAATATTTGTGTCTAGAGCCTTTGCATTGAGGGCTATCTGAAAACGGCTGTGGCGCTGAAGTTGCCTGTGAATGTGGAGTTGGTGGCATGTGAAACCTGCATGTGGAGCATTTGTTTGTGTGGGATGCTCTACCAGGTTCATTCCTAGATAATGCTCTCAAAGGGCACTAAGCATAGAGTGTGAAAACTGAGTTTCCTTGAGAGCTGCTTGGAAGCCTGATGGTGTGTGAAGTTAGTGAGCCAAATGGAGTTGTTCTCCCACAAGAACCACTCGGCTGATCCTTCTTCAATATGCCCTTCACCAACATGCAGTGTTTCCTTGATTGAATTAGCTCTCACACCAATATTTGCGTCTAGAGCCTTTGCATTGAGGGCTATCTGAAAACGGCTGTGGCACTGAAGTTGCCTGTGAATGTGGAGTTGGTGGCATGTGAAACCCGCATGTGGAGCATTCATTTGTGTGGGATGCTTACCAAGTTTCATTTCAGTCCTAGGCACTCAAAGGGCACTAAGCATAGAGTGTGAAAACTGAGTTTCCTTGAGAGCTGCTTGGAAGCCTGATGGTGTGTGAAGTTAGTGAGCCAAACGGAGTTGTTCTCCCACAAGAACCACTCGGCTGATCCTTCTTCAATATGCCCTTCACCAACATGCAGTGTTTCCTTGATTGAATTAGCTCTCACACCAATATTTGCGTCTAGAGCCTTTGCATTGAGGGCTATCTGAAAACGGCTGTGGCGCTGAAGTTGCCTGTGAATGTGGAGTTGGTGGCATGTGAAACCCGCATGTGGAGCATTCGTTTGTGTGGGATGCTCTAACAGGTTCATTCCTAGATAATGCACTCAAAGGGCACTAAGCATAGAGTGTGAAAACTGAGTTTCCTGGAGAGCTGCTTGGAAGCCTGATGGTGTGTGAAGTTAGTGAGCCAAATGGAGTTGTTCTCCCACAAGAACCACTCGGCTGATCCTTCTTCAATATGCCCTTCACCAACATGCAGTGTTTCCTTGATTGAATTAGCTCTCACACCAATCTATGCGTCTAGAGCCTTTGCATTGAGGGCTATCTGAAAACGGCTGTGGCGCTGAAGTTGCCTGAGAATGTGGAGTTGGTGGCATGTGAAACCCGCATGTGGAGAATTTGTTTGTGTGGTATCCTCACCTAGCATCATTAGAATCCTAGGCACTCAAAGGGCACTAAGCATAGAGTGTGAAAACTGAGTTTCCTGGAGAGCTGCTTGGAAGCCTGATGGTGTGTGAAGTTAGTGAGCCAAATGGAGTTGTTCTCCCACAAGAACCACTCGGCTGATCCTTCTTCAATATGCCCTTCACCAACATGCAGTGTTTCCTTGATTGAATTAGCTCTCACACCAATATTTGCGTCCAGAGCCTTTGCATTGAGAGCTGTCTGAAAACGGCTGTGGCGCTGACGTTGCCTGTGAATGTGGAGTTGGTGTCATGTGAAACCCGCATGTGGAGCATTCGTTTGTGTGGGATGCTCACCAAGTTTCATTTCAGTCCAAGTCACTCAAAGGGCACTAAGCATAGAGTGTGAAAACTGAGTTCCTTGAGAGCTGCTTGGAAGCCTGATGGTGTGTGAAGTTAGTGAGCCAAATGGAGT
The DNA here is from genome assembly GCF_030435755.1 of Ochotona princeps. NCBI lineage: Eukaryota > Metazoa > Chordata > Mammalia > Lagomorpha > Ochotonidae > Ochotona > Ochotona princeps. Next base: position 1,243 of record NW_026697840.1, on the reverse strand, counting down.
TGTTCTCCCACAAGAACCACTCGGCTGATCATTCTTCAATATGTCCTTCACCAACATGCAGTGTTTCCTTGATTGAATTAGCTCTCACACCAATATTTGTGTCTAGAGCCTTTGCATTGAGGGCTATCTGAAAACGGCTGTGGCGCTGAAGTTGCCTGAGAATGTGGAGTTGGTGGCATGTGAAACCCGCATGTGGAGCATTCGTTTGTGTGGGATGCTCTAACAGGTTCATTCCTAGATAATGCCCTCAAAGGGCACTAAGCATAGAGTGTGAAAACTGAGTTTCCTTGAGAGCTGCTTGGAAGCCTGATGGTGTGTGAAGTTAGTGAGCCAAATGGAGTTGTTCTCCCACAAGAACCACTCGGCTGATCCTTCTTCAATATGCCCTTCACCAACATGCAGTGTTTCCTTGATTGAATTAGCTCTCACACCAATCTATGCGTCTAGAGCCTTTGCATTGAGGGCTATCTGAAAACGGCTGTGGCGCTGAAGTTGCCTGTGAATGTGAAGTTGGTGGCATGTGAAACCTGCATGTGGAGCATTTGTTTGTGTGGGATGCTCTACCAGGTTCATTCCTAGATAATGCACTCAAAGGGCACTAAGCATAGAGTGTGAAAACTGAGTTTCCTGGAGAGCTGCTTGGAAGCCTGATGGTGTGTGAAGTTAGTGAGCCAAATGGAGTTGTTCTCCCACAAGAACCACTCGGCTGATCCTTCTTCAATATGCCCTTCACCAACATGCAGTGTTTCCTTGATTGAATTAGCTCTCACACCAATATTTGCGTCCAGAGCCTTTGCATTGAGGGCTGTCTGAAAACGGATGTGGCGCTGAAGTTGCCTGAGAATGTGGAGTTGGTGGCATGTGAAACCCGCATGAGGAGCATTCATTTGTCTGGGATGCTCTAACAGGTTCATTTCATCCTAGGCACTCAAAGGGCACTAAGCATAGAGTGTGAAAACTGAGTTTCCTTGAGAGCTGCTTGGAAGCCTGATGGTGTGTGAAGTTAGTGAGCCAAATGGAGTTGTTCTCCCACAAGAACCACTCGGCTGATCCTTCTTCAATATGCCCTTCACCAACATGCAGTGTTTCCTTGATTGAATTAGCTCTCACACCAATATTTGCGTCCAGAGCCTTTGCATTGAGGGCTGTCTGAAAACGGCTGTGGCGCTGAAGTTGCCTGTGAATGTGGAGTTGGTGTCATGTGAAACCCGCATGTGGAGCATTCGTTTGTGTGGGATGCTCA